>NC_079547.1:20773772-21078653 GCF_015846415.1 Triplophysa dalaica | reverse complement strand
TGAAAGTACGCATGGCAAACCGGTGTATTTACGCCACAGGCAACCTCACACTCCGGTAGTTCTATCAAGGGTCCCAGGTGACACAGGTTGCCCATAGTAACCGGCTTAGCCGCAGTCAGTGGAAAATAATACATTAAAGAGTAGCGAAAACAACTTCAAACACAGCAGTCTTGAAAGATTCAGTTAGTGGATGTAATGAATCAGATACAAACCGCTCGAGGCTTTGCTTGCACTGCGTAGCTCGATGTGTCAATCATAGCTGATGGGCTGTGAAAATGTAGGCAGGTCTTTCTTGTTTTTCGACCCCATTTGTATGATGGACAGCATCGCTCTCCAATTACCACCATGCGGTGCCACATCACTATGAGGGTCCCATTTAAGAGACCTTCGATCGTAGGAGAAACACCTGCATTGTGCAATTTACAGCTGGGTTTGTTGACAGTTCTGAATCTATGACATTTCTAAATGAGAAGGGTTCAGATAACCTTTAAGTATCTTTTAAGATGTACGCTACATGACAGCTTAAGCAATGCGGGAACAGGTTTGCATTTGTGGAAGCTTTCTAAACCTTAAAGAAAACTGGCTTAAAAATGCGTAGTTCAGTTTAAATATCAATAGTTGTCAAATTAATGTTTGTCACTCCGAACAATATATGCAAATGATGTTGACAAAACGTCTAACGATTATTGTTATGCTGTCATGCGCATTTAGTCCGACACAAAGCCTCGCTATGAATGTGGACACGAAGGCATATAGAGAAAGACAGACATTTTCATCCGCGCTGAAAGCAAACTCGCTCATTCTTCTCAGGAATCATTAGCTGGAAGAGGATGTGCAACGCTGTTTTGTTCACATCTCATTTGTGTCATCCGGTACGATGACTGACAAAGAAGTGAAGCCACTTTGGCAGCCATATTTGAGGTGAGTCAAACAACAGCAGGTCTCTGTGGAGCTGGTGTTTTGAGGGTGACGCATTCACTCAACCAGCTAGATGATGATTGGAAGGCGGCAGAGATCTGATAGGGACAGGTTTTAAGCAAACAGATAAACCTTTGAAGAAAATAGGAATGTATCACAGGATTGCAGTACAGGACCAGTGTTCACTAGGGTTAATTGTGAAATGTGTAGCTTTCACAAAGACTAAGATTCTGTAAAGAACAGGGCACTCAATGAAACCCAATTCGATCTTTCATTTATATTCTGTACTTTATCTTGCCAGTTTAGAAAGAATGAGTATAGTACATGGTTTGTCTCCTAAAATAACCTAAAAATAATAAAGAAATATGCAAGGTGTGTTTACACAAACCACCCTATAAACAAATCATGCATGCAAATATCTAATTAACGATTTATTTCATTTTGCATGTGTCTGTATTCTTAAATCTACAGTATAGTAGGACCGTAGTTTTCTAGTATACAGAGAAAATGTTAATTGATAGTTTTTTCCTGCTTGTAGCCTGAAGTATCTTGAGATTTTCATCTCTCTTGACTGTTGCTTGCTGCAAATTGTCTAAATTAATTATAATAAATAATTAAGTCAGTGTTTTTAACCTTCAAAGTTTTCTCAACTGGAGCGAACATGCTTGAAACTCATTTAAGTTTCAACCAACATTAAAGTTCTACAGTTTGGCATATAAACAAAAGCTAAACAAAAAACAGCATCCCTAAAGGATCTAATTTTAGATATTTGTATAGACTTTAAGATCAGATCTGGCTGTCCTTTACATTTTGTGTTGCACTTCATGGCACCTGTATTTAATTTTTTTTATATTTTGAATTCTAATCTATAGTGAGCTGCCTCTGACATTGGCGTCATGACAACCAAACACACCTTGCATGAGTTGAGTCTGTTTTAATCCAAATAATCTACAGCACTTTGTCACTACAATAAATTGTCTTGTAAATAGCTAATACGGTGATGCAATACTCCGTGATAATGTTCCATGCAGCATATTGTAACCACGGTGATAAATTGTTTAATTTTCCTATTATGCTAGTTTATAAATCCACGCTATTCAAAGAAGTCCTGACATTCGCAATAATGTAATAATGTAATACCTGCGGAGGATATACAATATGAAAGCAACCAACACTCTCCATCCCAATGTTACCGGAGTAACCCAAGAGCCTACTTTCCTTCTTTCCTTTTCCCAGTGACCCAATAACCTTTAATACATCTGACAGCATGTCATTAATCAAAACTGTTACCTCCAAATAAACAGCAAAATAGGGAACAAATTGTAATCTGGGTTAGATTTAAAAGATTTCTAAGGGACGGTCATAAGAAAGCGTAATGAGGCTAAAGGGTCCTCCAGGGTCGGCACAGGTTTTGGTCCCAGAACGCAGCGTTGAATTATAGTTTTGGCAGCGTTCTCTCACAACAGTTGTCGTTCCTGCAGGATGTGAACATTGGGATCTTGAGTATTACGACGCTTTTGGCCCCGGGCACAATTAGGCAAGCGTATAGTGCCAAGGAAAGCCACAAAGATGTCTTATCCTTCCTCAACCTAGATTTACAACGTGAACGCTAACATAACTCTGAAAGAGAGAATGGCTACACTTGCATGAAATTATTATTATTTAACTATCAAATTTCATTTATGTTAGTCAAATTCTTTATCTATATGTTGAGATTCGTGCAAAACTTGCACAAAAGCTAAAATCTAATTACATAAAAGCAGTTTGCTGTGGGATAGTGACATTAGGGCTTAACCGCATGTGGAGAGAGATTGACGGGCTGAAGTTAATTTCGCTTGCCATTTATTTTGCCCCCCCTATACTGCTTCTCTAATCAATGCTCATCAGCCCACTGATGCCCGGCTAATGGTGTTTTACCTCACTCAACCAGTAAACATCCTTTCCCATGCCGAGCACGCACATATACTAGCAGGGCAAGTTTAGCGTTTCTTTACCGTGTGGCTTAATCAGCTGTGGTATCTGCCGTTTTATACCACCTACAATGTAATGGGTCCCAGCGGGAGTGTTATTTATAGGTTTTCGCTTTGTCGTTCTGATAGACATGGGTCACGGCTCAGATATACGGAGTGGCTTGTTAAGGACCGTAACATCGGAGAAAGCAGAAACGGTCGGTTCATTCACACGCACCTGCTGGCTTTGTTGTTGTTTGTGCTTGCATATGGAGTCCATGCCCGTTGCGAGTGATTTACAACGTTATGCTAGACAACTTCAAGTCCTTAGCTCAGGCATGAAGGTTGACCCCGGACAATAAAGCAAGTTTATGGCCCACGTGACTTTGTTTAAATTATTGGTTGAGTTGGTTTAGGTTGATTTTTAACAGTCCGACTTCAAGAAAAAGTTCATACGTTAATGAATATTCTCTTTGTATTTACTCACGCTTATTCATGTGCTTTTTATACAACCTGTTTGATCTTCTCACATGTGATGAAACCAGAGAATTATTTATAGCATAATGTCCAAACTGCTTTGTGAATGGTGACCACGGCTTTTATACAAAGGTTGATTTATATTTCAGAATGTTCTTCACATTAAAACCGTAATTGCTTTTGAAGACTTCTATTTCGTAATTTGAGACATTGAACTACTTCTATTGTTATATTGACAGTGCCTAGTCCCAATCCACTTTCATTAAAGGAAAAATTGGAAACATTCTTCACATCTTTCACACGCACTCTTATGATATGACACAAGGGGGGTCAAATAACGCCTTCGTGAAGGAGAAAAGACAATGTTTCTTTATTAAAGGTATTATGCTGGTCCTGTGACTGGTACATCCTTGTTTACATAGAACGAGAGACAGACCAAAAGCAGACCCCTGCATGTTTCATATCACGTCCCTGGACACAATGAGCCTTTTCACTGCCATGAACTTTTAGGCCAGCATGGCTGTCACATCTATCCTTCTTCATCCATTCTTCTCAGCATCCTTTCTTTCCCTTCACTGCATCTCTGGCGTTCTCTTCTAGGGTAGCTTATACCCCGAAAACACATCCCTCTTTATGAGAACCCCAGGGACAAAGTGGTTGTTATTCCATAAGCGGTCAAGCCCCATTTATCATTATTTTTGTCTTTATTTATATAATTTGTTCACGTCGTAGTTTTGGTATAGCTGATTTGAATAATGGCTCGTATAAATTCCATCAGTGTCGCATGCTTCGTATTCACATCTACATCACAGGAAACATTATACGGGAGATATCGAAAGCATGCCGTATTTCACGGCAATAATACAAGACATAGACTTGCATGGTTTTTAATGCGGCACCATGCTATGCGACACAAGATACGCCGTGAAAGTTCAGAGTCGCATCTCCTGTTGTTTAACTGATATGTTCTTTCTCATGAATAAGATTTAAAGTGTGTATTGGTGGAAGTAGAGATTTGTGAAAGAGATAGCACCATTAATCAAACTATGACCACAAGAGCTCTGGGGGATGGGTGGGCTGCGTAAAATTTTGCTGCTGGTGTGGTTTTGCCTCAAAGCCTGTGCAAATGGTGTTTTATTTGAAAAAATTGCTGACCTTCAGAAATACTGTGCTAAAGTATTTCATTAAAAGTATAATATCCTTGTTTAATTCAAAATTTAGGGGGGAATATATCAGGCAAATCTGTCTACAAATCTGATACAAATCATACTGTTAGCAGTTATAGTCAAGGAATCCAAAGGTGTATTCACATGGTGTGTATAGTATTGAATTGTTCAAGCCAACATGAAACATGTTCACATCTCTTTGTTAGGGAACAAAACAGCAATTTGATGTATCAAACAGGGATTGCGGAAAAGAGGCAAAAGTGAAAAGGATAGTTCACCCAAATTTTTTATTCTGTCATCATTAACCCATGTGCTTGTCATTTCAAACCCATATGACTTTCTTTCTTCTGCAGAACACAAAAGAAGATATTTTGAAGAATGTTGATAACCGGACAATCGTGCCTTGAACTGATTTAGTGTCTATGCATGAGAAGTGGGTACAACCGTTGTTTAGTTAACGAAATTCTTCAAAATATTTTATTTTGTGTTCTGCAGAAGAAAGAAAGTCCTACAGGTTTGAAATGACAAGAGGGTACGTAAATTTAATATTTATTGATTTTTGGTATCCCTTTAAGGATTGCAGGTTTAGCTTTTTAGAATTTATTGAATGACTTTTCTAAAACAAAACGTATCGAATAATACTTGACTATCTCAAAATGACAAAGTAGTGTTAACTACAAATAATTAGTATCTAATAATAGTATCTAATAATTCATTGCTTCAATACTTTAAAAAAATAAACACTGAAAGATTAAATATGTAATAAAAGACGAAATAGAAAGCTGTGTTTTTTCTCTGCCTTGGGTATTTGCAACCTGTACACAACCCTGGCATTCTATCACAACTGCGGATAAAGGTGCCCTGAACATGTCTGATAAGACTGACCTTTTTCTCAAATCTGTCCTGCGGAATTACCTATCAGCATATTCATTTTCCTTCTGGTACTGATGACGGTGACCGTGTAACCCTGATGACAACCCAGCTTGTTAAATAAGGTGTGGCGGTGAATCTCCATCACTTTAATCACCACAGCTAGCCTTTACTACGGTACCCTCCCCCAAAACTGAAAAGACAGAATTCCTCGGATTCACATCTAACCACACACGTATTGCTCTCTCCTCCACATAAACAAATTCAATAGAAATGATCATAAGAGAATCTCATCAAAAGAAAAGATCGAGGCTTTAAGCACATGAAAAAAACTGGGTCTCGGAACAGTAGGTGCTGCTGATGTGAGCAATGGAGAACAGAAGCTTGTGATGTAATTTCATGTACCAGTAAACAACCGTTAGCAATGTCAAAATCATTAAAGAGACAGGTCAACTAAATATCTAAATTCGCTATGTTTATGTTGTATGGGAAACATTCTTTAAATGCATACATTTAATTTGGCATTTGACAGTACTTTAATTTAGGGTCTTTAATACTGTGTATGTTTAACTTAAATACTTTCTGACTTTGCAACAGTGTTGAGTATTTGTGGTCAAGAACCGATGGCTACACTGTAAAAAATGTCTGTAGTCTATCAGTTTGCCAGTAACTTACTGTAGATTTACATTTATGTAATTAACTGGCAACCTTTGGTTCAAAGATTAAGACACATTAAACATTAACTAGTTTATCCTTTTAGAAAAAAAAAAATAACAACCTTGTGCAAAGCATTCTATGAACCAAAATAAGAAAAAAACAGAGAATGATCAAATAACAGCCTCATGCAAAGCATTCTGGGAACCAAAAAAAAAAAAATGTATATATATATATATATATATATATATATATAAAATAACAGCCTTATTCAAAGCATTATAGGAACCAAAAATAATTTTTAAATGAGGTATGAATTAAATGCAACTTTAACACAAGCTTTTGTTATATAAGAGGGAATCGTATTCATGCAAACATCATGTAAGTGTCAGAACTGAAGACGCCCATGTTACTGAGATTATATCTGTTATTGACACCAGGCTCAGCGAACGCCAGGTTCTGGAATGCACCTATCTATGACGACATTGAAAGGTTGAACACCTCCTCCACAAAAAGAATACCAATGACTACTTCTCAAGCCACGCCCACTGGTTCGCGCATGACAATTCTGAAGTAACACAAGTGGTGAGGAACCAGATAGAGTGAGTAAGCAATGAACACCTCATACAACAGTATAAAACAATAAACAACCCCAGTTCATCACATCTTTAACTGTAGTCATTTAAGCTTCTGCTAAAACGACTAAATGTAGACATGTAAATGTCGATTTCTGGTTCCCAGAATAAGACTTCTGCTAAATGACTCAATGTAAAAATGTAAATGTCGATTTCTGGTTCTCAAAATGCTTTGCATGAGGCTGCTATTTTATAATTTTTCTGTAAAGAAAAAGACTTGTTAATGTTTAATATTCATTTAGCTTTTAACATACGGTTGCCAACAAATTAAATAAATATAAATCTACAGTAAGTTACTGGCAACTAGCTGCATAACTACAGCAAAAACGTTTACAATGTACCAAACCATGTGCAGTTTGCATAGATTGCGAAATGCCACATCTTAGAAATAACTTTCCCTGCATACCTCTCAAATTCTCTCGCACAATTTCACCCGTCTAGTTCTTTTCAAGCCTGCCACCCTCATTTATTTATTTATATAGCTTCGTCGGCTTTAGAAAACTTTGGCGGCCTGCATTAAGCATGAAAATGAAAAGAGCGAGGCAGCATATTTTTTAGCTTGAGGCGCAGGTGTTTCTCAATTGAATTTGTATGTCTGAGTAAATGTGCCATCACACATGGAGATGAGAGGCAATGCTGTGATTTCATCTTTACTCACGATGACTTGGGTACGCAGTGAAAATCAGTTAACCTGCACTGCGCTCGAAGGTTATCTTTCACATAAAGTGAATCTCGAATTGTTTTTTAACCTTTGAATAGATATGTGTTTTGATATAAGGTGTATCATGAATAAGATAAGGCAAAATAAAATAGAAGAGTGCACCACTGATAAAGCGGAGCCTCACAAACAGTAGACTGTATGCATACAAAATATGAAATATTGGTTGGTAGGCATCTGCTGGACGGGGGATATCTTTCACCATAGCTACTGTACATTGTCCAATTACAGTGTTCTATTTGTGGGTTTAGGGTGTGAGGAATGTGCCCTAGTTTTCCCACAAGGCACCAGTGGCCTCAATTGGCAGAACTTGGCAAATAAATGGCTTCTGATGCCATGGAGGAAAACATCTTTGAACATCCACAGAGTTTGTCATGGGATAAAAATGAATAATAATTGTTTTATTAAGGTCCCATTTGATAATGCATTTTGTAACATGAACTAACATTGCAGTTCATTAAGTTAATTTCAATTAAATTGACATGTTGAAATGAACATTAAGATAATTATTTTTGTAAAAGTACATATGTGCATTGTCAGTTATGATTACTAATGCAGTTAACTCATCTTAACAATTGCAACCTATTGTAAAGTGTCACCTGTGTTTTCACTCAACTTTGATTTGTTGTGGGCATCTCATATTTTGTCAAGAACATTTTTACCATTTACTATAATACAAAGTGCGTTTGGCAAAATGCATCATTTTGAAAATATCTCACTTATGATTTGCAGGGAGTATATACAGTAACTGTAGTTCATTCAACTGTAGATTCAACTGTAGATGCTTTTGTCCAAAGCAACTTACAGTGCATTCAAGATATACATTTTATCAGTATGTGTGCGCTGCTAATGCATTGCTCATGGTGAGCTACCAGAACACATCTGAGTAGAAAATGTGTAAGCAGCTTGAGCGGTTGACCACCTCCTCCATTAGACTTCGAGAAAGTCTATTAGAAAGGTAATATAATGTGATGTACGTTTGCTATCAAAAAATCAATTTAAGATATAACATGCAGAGAATTTGAGCTTTCAAATTATGTATTTGTAGTCAAGATTTGTTTGTTTAAGATTTCAGAGCCCACCTATAATTACCCACCTGTCATCATTGGTTCACTGTTGCCTAATGCGATCATAACAAACCTGGAAGCAATATAAATCTACACACAAACAATGTGAAAATTGAATGTGAAACAAAGAAGTAAAGCTTTTGTGTTCCTAAAAGTAGGGTATTAAATACGCCTGACACAAAAGCAGCGATCTACAATATGTACATAAGCTTAGATGACTACAATATTAAATCCTATGCCCCTCATTAGCAGAAAGCTGTGCCCATGTGAAGTGAAGGGGCATCATTTCTTATCTGCGTTCCCCACTCTCCTTCCTGTGGACCAGGGAAAACCAATCATGGTGCTAATCCATCTGACCAAATTCAGTTGAAAGTCTCAGAGCGCAGGAGGCTGCCTTCTGTTTCTAATGCGACTTTAATCGTTTGCATTAAAGTAGAGTAATGTATCTTGCTGTCGTGACACAGATTTTGAAAGAATCAGATTTTCATAATTGGAAGAAAGGCTTGATAATCATATCGCAATGAGGGGGCATCCATTCAATATGTTTACATTGGTCTGCTTGAGTTCCCAGTGCCTAAACTGTTTTTTTTTTATACATCAAGAATACATTTTTGCTGTTTATGGTTCACTCTGTTTTCGCCACAGCCAAAAGACAGTTGGAGTCACTAAAGTGCCCCTGGGTCTGTTAGTGTGTGTGTGAATGTGTGTGTCTTTGATAGGACCCTGTGCCAGGGACTGGTCATCTATCCAAGGTGTACCCTGCCTGAGGCCCAAGATGGGATAGCCTCCAGCCCTCCTACGTCTCTAAAGGATAACCAGCTTTGAGAATCGATGTTTATGGTTCTTATGTTGACTGTAAAGCTCATTCTACACTAAATAAATGCTGGGTTATTTTTTCCCAAACTGGGTCAAAAAGGTTTTACAAGCGATTGGTTAAATTACTCCAGCAAATGATTTATATTTGATCCAACAATAGGTTAAAACAAACCCGAAATCTGGGTTGAAACAACGCAACATGGATTCATTTACAATTTGTCCCTTATTGACACGACCCTGGGTTGAAAATGACCAAGATTTTTTTAGAATAGTTTTTCAGATCACTATTTAGGTTTCAAGTACATGTATGTGTTTTAAAGAACCCAAAATAAAGTTCTTTATGGATCTGAAACAAAGATTCTCCTCTGGCACCAGGCTCTGAAACCCCTTCGCTTCTAATTTGACTGTATTGCCTGCGTTTAGACGTGAATACGACAGCAAGTCAAACAATCCAAGAGTGATGCTGGTGGTAATGATGTCAAGGGCTACCCAAGGGCGTGCTTTTCAAGGAGAGCACAATATACCTATAGTACTACAGCATACAAATGCCTGAAAGAGTCACTGCGTGAATGCACCACATATAGTTCAATAGAAAGAACTTCAAATGAATTTTACATTCACAGATTAAACTAAACTCCATCAAATCCTCTTATAAAATAAATGCCACTAACACTATGTGCTTTGAACTGTGATTTAAAAGCATCTATAAGACAATTAAAAAATATGGACACAATACAATACACTCTTAAAAAATAAAGGTGCTTCACGATGCCATATGAGCCTTTTTTGTCTAAATGGTTTCATAAGGAACCTTCTACATCCAAATAACCATTTTGTCTCATAAAAGGTTTTGGCAAATAAGATCTTCAGATGATAAAAAGATAAGAAAGAGATAGTTCTTTACAGAACCTTTGACTAAATGGTTTTTTGTCGAACCAAAAATGGTCCTTCTGTGACATCGCTGTGAAGAAGCTTTTAGCACCTTTATTTATAAGAGTGTATAAACATCACGGATAACATATTTTACGTTTTAAACATTACTGTAGTAATTTAGCATTTATGTTAACTCTGATTTCACAACGGATAAAAAACAAAACTGTGGTTAGTTCCCTTCGGAAAGGCATGGATGACCACATCATGCACGTCTGACTAAAACAAGTGAAATTTCCAGTAAATTCAGTACAGTATCAAACACAGTTCCTAGATCACGTTTTATTATCCAAACACCTTAAAAGCCGTATAAAGCACACGTTGTGGTTATTAAAAAGACAAGCAGCACGATTTCCTTTCGCAGCATGACCCCATTCATTATAATGGGGAATAAGCGGCTTTAATTTCACCTGTCAGCTGCGCAAAAGCACACAATGCTTTACTACAACTCTCCCTCACCACGTAAGAGGCTAACGAAGTGTTAAAATCTGCTTCTCTAACACAATGTCGAGAATAAAACTCATTTCAACCCCAAATAAAACGAATATCCTACCTTTCTGAGTAGTTTGTCGCGGTAGAGTCGTGAATTCGTCCTCGAGGTGAAGAGCGCGAGCTGTTAGTCAGCGGGTGTGTGAACTGACATCACAGTGATTCGCGCAATGATGCTTTGCCTTCACAGTTGCGGTTTTCTCTTACCAATGACTTTCGTGAAAGAGCCGTGAACGGTATCAATGGCGTTTAGAATTCCATGGCAACCGAGAAAAGGCTCCGTAACTTCGCTACAATGTGAGCGGGGTTAACACGCCCCCAACCGCGATGACAGTCAGTCACAATATGCCAATTGATAGGACTATGGTGCTCTCAGAAATGCGTGTTGGTAGGCGAAAAATGTGTGGCCACTTTTACTTTAATGTTGTCTTTTGTCACTTTTGTGTTTGATGGATGTCATTTAAGGTGTGTTTTATGAGTATAATATATATTTTTAAGGTACGTTTTTTAAAAGAGGAGAAATCCTTCCTTGTGATATTTGCCCCCTGTTGAGTTTTCAGCACCTTAGACAGCAGCACAATTGGCAGTACCTCTAAGTAAAGTCAGGGAGTCTTTGAATCTTAAAGGGACAGTTCACCCAAAAATAAAACATGTTTTATCATTCACTCCCCCTCATGTCAATTAAAACTATTAATTAGACTCATTTTTGTCTGTAGAACCTCAAAAGAAGATATTTTGAATAACGTTTGTAACCCCCCAAAAAAACTCCTTCATCCGAACACAAAATCACGAAGACATTTCTCCAAATATCTTCTTTTGTGATTTGTAGGTGAACTTTCTATTTAGGTCACGGTAAAATGCATAGGTTTTTTGCATTATATATCAAAGCAGCAAAAAAGTTGAAAAGATAGAAAGAAGACCTTTTAATCTGAACATTTCACTTAACGATGTGTGTTATGTTTGACCTTATACAATCATATTAAAAAGTTGAAAATGGTCTGCTAAATAAATAAATGTAAAAATAAATATTTAAAGGATACCTTTGCCATCTTACATGCATTCAACATTTACTCGTTTGAAGTGTACAAATAATGTTTTACCATAGTGCCATGAAGCTCAGTATTTCAGACCTATTTAGTATGAAATGTTTATTATGACCGACACACAAAGGAAAAGTCTACCTGTTTAACTGGTCCATGAGTGTCTGTCTTATTGCAGCGGTGCTTCTGAAAGGAAGCAAATGACCAGCGAAAATCTAAACTAATCTAATTTGGACCAATCTAATCTAATAGAGAGGCTTACAAGATGGCATTCACCAGACACGAAACGTAATTGGATCTTTTTATGAGGCCCGCTGCTCCTCAGTAGGTGTCTCTTAAGTCCAAATTGATTTATTGTCAGATGGGGGCACACCTGTCACAAGTGTCTACTGCCTGGGCCGGAAGAGCGTTCACACTGCACCAATCTACAGCGATGAGTATCAGAGTGATGACTGAAAGGTTAGGAGAGTAGAACTGAATTATGGGTAGTCTAGCGTGACGTGCTGCTCAGCTGGATGCTGTTCTGTAATAGTATCTCATTTTGGGTGTGTGTTGCACAGGTTTTATTGCGATGTAAAAATCACTGTTGATACACTGGGTGTGTGTAAGGTGAACTTCATAAGCCGGGTATTGTTCATACTGAGAACAATTGTTGATGTGTGAGGTTTTATGTCAGTGTTAAAGGAACAATTCCCTGAAATAAAACACTTTTGTTATTTTCTCATTGTTCCAAACCCGCATGACTCGATCGAATCGAATGTTATGGACTGACAGATGTTTCAAAATGTCCTATTGTGCTCCATAGCAAAAAGAAACAGATTTGGAACAACACGAGGGAGTAAAAGATGACAGGATTTGCATTTTTCGGTGAGCCAAACATTTTGATGAAAATCTGATGTTTACTCGGTTTATTTCTAGCTGGGAATGATGCAACTCCGGTCACATTTTCAGTCATAATGTGTCAGGAATTTCTTGACGCTGTTAGTTTGAATGTAATGCATGTATTTTATTTAAAAAGAACTTCCGACAAGTATAAAACATATATTGTCTATCCAAACAAATGAAAAAATAAGTGAGCTTAATATGGTGTCTAGTTTCTGTGTTTACTAGTAAAAAGTGAATAAATGAACAGTCATTGTTTGGTTAGCATAGGTATAGAAAACTTTCAAAAGTGTCAGAGTTCAGCAGTCCAACCTGAATAGAATAATACCTTTTATCTCAACCCTCTCTCTTCCTCTCTCTCTCTCTTTCACACTCACCCTGTGGTCTATCAATGGAGCAGCAATGCCTCCATTGACATCGTGAGTACTATGTAATGAGAATAAATGATGTGGAAATAAATATGCAGCCTGTTCCCAGTTTGGTGACCGTATGTTAGCCCTGATTGTGCATTTCCGTCTGATGTAAAGAAAACAACTGTTTCTCTGGAGATTGAACGTAATAAGAATGTTTTGTTGAAATTAAAAAAGACTATATTTGCATAACTATTTTTAAGCAGGTTACCATATTTTAAGTGTAAAGCTAATACTACATTTAACTTTTGTGCCTGTAATTATATATCAAACGTATGATGTTCATTTGTTGATAAATAATAACCATTTTATGCATGAATTTATGAAAACCTCAGTCAGGACTTTTCATGGATTATTGATCTTATGAAATGTAAAATTAAATTTGAAGTTTTTATTTTACACATTATTTTCCAAAGACATTTTCCAATGTTTATTTGAGGGTGCACTGTAGTGACCTCTATGCATTGGTTAACTTACGATTAAATAGATTAGCTCTTCATGTTAATAATCAAATCATGCATTTTACCAAAATGATCATATTTTAGTTTATTCTTTCATTAGAAACCTAAATAACGCTTTAAAGTACACTTGTGGGCTGTTTTTCCTATTCCCTTTTAGTATGTTGTGCAAAGTCTGCAAACCCTTCACTTTTCTACAAGATTGGAGTTTTGATTCATAAAGGCAAAAGCATTTAATTTCCTGAGAGGATTTATTTTTGTCATTACACGGAGACAAAAAGAGTAGAAAAATAAAAGCTTTGAACATATCACTATGATTTGTAATTATTTTATTTAATACTAGCATCTTTGAAAAAAAGCCAAAACACAAACCAAACACAAAATAACCGCTGTAAATTTCCTCTATATTCTTGTTCAGAATGTTAAGATGTTAACTTTCAATTAAAAAACACTAGTAAACCAATTTTTCATATCTTATTATCGTCCTGTTGAAACCTGTCATCTTGCTCCAGCATGCCGATCTGATTACAGCCCGATTGTGCTCCTCATGTGGCGGGTTATTGACTTGAGGTTCTCTTAATAACCACATAATACTTTTATCATGATTTCATATGCCGCTTCCTATAATCCTGCCCGCACTGAAACCCCAGTAAATGTCACTGGAACATGTGTAATGCGTCGGCTCGAATCCTATTCGAAGATCTCATCATTGAGCCTGAGCAACTGATGGTGAGCTTGTAATTAAAATGTGTGAATAGGAAACAGGAAAGATGTTTTCCAATTCCATGGTGGACAAAAGATGCGCGGACCCTGGAGAGATCTATAGTGTTGAAGAACTTAATTATATACTTACACAGAATCATTAAATGGTAATGACATACTAATGGGGTGAAAATGAAGATGGGTAGGGCTAGAGATTAAAAACATGTAGAAATGTTCAATTCAAAATATCTCTGAAAATATGTCTTATTTTATAATGTATAATGTAGAGAATCTTTCTTCAGCGTTAACGCATCATCTCTGTGAGAATTTAACATATTGTAATACAATTTCTCAAAGATGATTACACTTCGACAGTGTATTCATGCAAATAATGACTTTCATTTCCTAGCCCGATACGCCGCAGAGACATTCACATCTCCGCATCTGATCTGGATAAAACAAGATGCATCTGATCTCATACATCTGAACTTATTGTTAGATGAATGTAGCCACGGCAAATAAACGCTCTGGGATTAGATGTGAATACATGCTTCTGCTTTCTTCAAAAGAGGTCTCACTTCATCAAAAATTCAACATCGCACCTCAGGCATTGCATTGACATCTTTGCTAGTGTCCCCTGATGAAATTCAAAGATGAGAAAACACAACAGTTTTGCTGTTTGGCCTCTAAATCCCACTGCTGGCCCACAACATAATAATAGATTTTCTCTCCCAAGAGGGGAAGGATGAGATTCAGCCACATCTCAGTTGAAGCTTGCCTTACCTACTGTATCAGGCATTTCAGTTAGCAAGCCAAAGCTTGCTAGGAAGGGGAGGTACGAATAGAGACGGTTGTTTAAGGGCAAAGTGCAGGCGATCAATACGGTTTGCCGGGGGGCAGATGAAATCACAATTTACGCAGCACAGCTAATTAAAGAAAAGAGACAAAAATCAATAAGAATGGTCCCCAGTATATTGTCTCTACATTTTAGACCCACGCAGTGATTTGTTATTGGATATAAAGGGTGAGAGACGTGGTTTGGGTTTAGTTTTGGGGAATGGCGTGACTAGTGAACAGTTTGTACAAGAGCTGTAAAATATATAAAGTTTTTGCAGGGTGGTTGCTATGCTGTTACTAGGGTGGGCCATTTAATGTGCTGCTGTGCAATCAATGTGATGCTTGTATGATGTTGCAATCCAGTTGCTTGGATGTTCTAAGTGCCTTTAAATGTTGCTATGTGGTTGCTAGGGTAATTGCATATGTTGCTATGCAGTTGCTATGGTCTTCTCTATGGTGTTTAAAACATTAAAGCAGTTGCTAGGTGGTTGTTAGGTTGTTCTTTATGGTTGCCAAGTCCATGGGGGAATATGGGGGACATGATGTATAGTGAGGAGGAGAGAGGGCGTCACTGAATATCGATTATCCAAAAGGTCTCCCAAGAATGTGCTGTTGGATTCCCAAAAAATTACTGTACGGATAGTGACAGGGAAGACCACATAAGATCTTCACCTATTTGTGTGAATATACAGTCTCTCATTTGAGTGACAACTAGTGAAGCTTGACCCGCTGTTCTCAACCCATCCCTGTCGCCCGCAGTCATCGTCTCACTCTTTGTATTCTGCACCCAAGTCATTTACTCTGCGTGACAGTCAGCCATCAAACCTAGCCCGTGGCATGTGCTGGAGTATATCATAAGAATTTTCTGACATTTATGAAGAGATAAGCGAGGTTCCCTTTCTGTCGGTCTCTCGACGTTGTGTCGAGAACGACAGATGGGGTTCGCTCCTGAGAACCTATCAACTCTGACTACTATAGAAAAGGCCAATGAAATTTGGCGAATGAAATTTGCATGCCGGGCTCCGCCCCCGGATATCCGGTATAAAAGGAAGCCGGCGTGCAGCATTCATTTACCTTTTGTTCTTCAGAGCCATCGACTCATGAGTACAAAAACTTGAAGTTCTTTCTTCTACAACTACACTGCCGGATCTAAGACCTGTCCCAGCGGATCGTCCCTCCTGCAGCGATCTTCCCCTGGGTGTCTCGGCGGCTCCAGTGGTGTCAGAGCTAATTTCTACAAAAGTCCTTTTCAGGACTAACAACTCTACAGCGTGGCATGTCCCGCTGTTCTCTTGGGTGCGGTACCCTCATCGAGGAGGGGGATGGACACGAGCGCTGTATTAGGTGTCTGGGCGTCCAGCACGCCGAGGCAGCGTTCAGTGACGCATCTTGCCCGCACTGCGGGCAGATCGTCATGCAAAAGTTGCGGTCACGGTTGGCTGTCTTCCTACAGGAACCAGCCAACATTTCGTCTGCTACCCGGGCCGTGACATCTGTGGCTAAAACCCAGATCTCCGGACCGGTTAGCGGCGTTAGTGATTTGGGGACTTCTGCGGACGCAAACCCGCCAGCCAAGCGCTCACGGGCCGTTCGCACCCCAGCACGCTCTTTTGGCCATTCCCCACCCAGCGGTGGCACACCGTCTGGATCCTCCTCTGCGCATTCGGCAACGGATCGCAGAGCGGATGAGATGTCGATCGCAGCATCGGAGGGAGAGATGCCGACATCCGACAATGAAGATTCCGAACTCCCCCCCCGGGGGGTAGAGCTCAGGAGGAAGCAGAAGTCGAGATGTCGGTCATGCTAACCCGGGCTGCCGCCAGCATTGGGCTGCAATGTACGCCATTGCCTCTACCCCAACGCTCGCGGTTGGATACTTGGTTCCTGGGGTCGGAACGTGGTGTCAAGCCACGCCCACCCCCGGTTCCATTTTTCCCGGAGGTGCATGAGGAGCTGTGTCAGACCTGGAGCGCCCCTCTCACGGCTCGTTCCTCGCAGACCAGCTCCGCCTCCCTCACCTCCCTCGATGGTGGGGCAGCCAGGGGCTACGTCGAAGTCCCCCAGGTGGAGCGTGCCATTGCTGTGCACCTATGCCCGCAAGCGGCTGCCACCTGGAGGACCCGACCTCGTCTCCCGTCCAAAGCCTGTAAGACTTCTGCTTCTCTGGTGGCGAAGGCTTACAGTGCTGCGGGCCAGGCTGCCTCCTCTCTCCACGCCATGGCCATCCTGCAGGTCCATCAGGCCAAGGCGTTGAGAGAACTCCACGAGGGTAGGGCCGACCCGGGTGTCATGCAGGAACTCCGCGCCGCCACTGACCTCACTCTAAGGGCGACTAAGGTGACGGCGCGGGCCCTGGGTCGGATGATGTCCACTCTGGTGGTCCAGGAGAGACACCTCTGGCTTAACCTTGCGAGTATGAGTGACGCCGACAAAGTACGCTTTCTCGACGCACCCATCTCGCAGGGTGGGCTGTTCGGGGACACCGTCGAGAGCTTCGCACAGCAGTTCTCGGCGGTCAAGGAGCAGACTGAGGCGATAAGCCACATTCTACCGCGCCGTGAATCGACGGCCCCCCGGCCTTCGACTTCCCGTGCACCTCCTGCTCCCCGACAGCCCAGGGCCTCTTCGAACCCGACACCGGTTAAGGCGCACCCCCAGGCTGCACCCCGGAAGAGGACTCCGAAGGCTAGGCCCCCTCCTCGCCAGCAGCCTTCCAGGAAGCGCCCCTGACGAGAAGACGCCGGGGAAAGCAACATCTGGCCCGACCGTCACAGTTCCACCTCTGACAGGTCGGTATGGGACGAATCCTGCCTCGTTTCCAAAGCCGGGCCCTTATCAGGGCCTGGCGCCCACTTGCTCACAAAGAGAGTTGTTTCCCCCGCGCGTTCACCCCAGCCGTTCGCACACTCCCCCGGACTGTGCTCGGCGATCCGACCTCACACCCTGGCGAGGTGTGAGGCCGCACACATCCGACAGCTGCCACCACTCTCGACCCGACAGTGCGTGCCGTTGTCCCGCCAGGCAGGAAAACAGGTGGAGCCAACCATCCCTCCGGGGAAGCCCCGGCGACACACGGTTGACTCCACCCGCCAACGAACCACCCTCCGTGGGAATGGTGAAACAGGCCGTCCCCTTGGTCCCCCTGTCACAGTCCCTGGAAACTTGGCTAAGGTTGCCCACACTGTCTCGGTGGCTAATGCGGACGGTCCGTCTCGGCTACTCGATCCAGTTCGCCAGGGCCCCTCCCAAGTTCCGGGGCATCATCTCCCCCTCTCTCAGAGGCAGAGACGCCTCTGTGCTTCGGGCAGAGGTATCCACCCTCCTGGCGAAACAGGCGATCGAGTCCGTCCCACTAGCCGAGATGTTCAGCGGGTTTTACAGCCCGGTTTTCATCGTTCCCAAGAAAGACGGAGGGTTGCGCCCTATTCTGGACCTACGTATCCTGAACAGGCACCTTCACAAGCTGCCCTTCAAGATGCTAACCCAGAAGCGCATCCTGACATCTATCAGGTGTCAGGATTGGTTCGTGGCAATCGACCTGAAGGACGCTTACTTTCATGTCTCGATTCTTCCTCGACACCGACCGTTCCTACGGTTCGCTTTCGAGGGTCGAGCATATCAGTACAAAGTCCTCCCCTTCGGTCTGTCCCTGTCTCCACGAGTCTTCACGAAGATCGTGGAGGCCGCCCTCGCTCCTCTCCGGGAGAGAGGTGTGCGAATACTCAACTATCTCGACGACTGGCTTATCTTGGCGCACTCGCGAGATCTGTTGTGTACACAGAGGGACATGGTGCTCCGGCACCTAGACCGATTGGGCCTTCAGGTCAACCGAGAAAAGAGCAAACTCTCCCCAGTGCAGACGATCCTCTTTCTCGGTATGGAACTCGACTCTGTCACCATGTCGGCGCAGCTGTCCGCAGCACGCGCCCAGTCAGTCTTGGATTGCTTGGACCAGTTCAAGCAATCGGCGGTCCCCCTGAAACTATTTCAGAGGCTCCTGGGACACATGGCATCTTCCGCGGCTATAACTCCCCTCGGATTGATGCACATGAGACCGCTCCAACACTGGCTACAGAGTCGAGTTCCGAGGACGGCGTGGCACACCGGCAGCAGGCGTATGGTGGTAACGCCTGTATGTCGAAGCACCCTAACCCCTTGGTCTTCCATGACCTTTCTCCGAGCTGGGGTTCCCCTCGGGCTGCCCACGAGGCACGTCGTGGTGACGACGGACGCCTCGCTGCAGGGTTGGGGTGCAGTGTGCAACGGGCACGCGGTAGCGGGGCGCTGGACGGGCCCCCAACTGCGCTGGCACATCAATTGCCTAGAGTTGTGGACTGTACTGCTTGCACTGAGAAGGCTCCGGCCTCTAGTGCAAGGTCAGCACGTACTGGTTCGCCTGGACAGTACCACAGCCGTAGCGTACATCAATCGCCAGGGTGGCGTGCGCTCACGGCAACTATCACAACTTGCCCGACGCCTCCTCCTGTGGAGTCAGCAGGTGACCCGCTCCCTGCGTGCCACCTACATCCCAGGCGTACTGAACGAGACAGCCGACGCGCTCTCTCGACAGTACACACCCTGCGGAGAGTGGCGACTCCACCCTCGTGCAGTCCAGCTTATTTGGGTGCGGTACGGACAGGCACAGATAGACCTCTTTGCCTCCCGCGACACCACCCATTGTCCGCTTTGGTACGCCCTGACCGAGGCCCCCCTCGGCATGGATGCCCTGGCGCACAGCTGGCCACGAGACAAGCGGAAGTACGCCTTCCCCCCAGTGAGCCTCCTTGCACAGACCCTGTGCAAGGTCAGGGAAGAGGAGCAACAGGTGTTACTGGTTGCGCCCTACTGGCCCAACCGCACTTGGTTCTCGGAGCTGATGCTCTTGACAACAACTCCCCCCTGGCCCATTCCCCTGACAGAGGACCTGCTCTCTCAGGGGATGGGCACGTTCTGGCATCCCAGGCCAGACCTCTGGAACCTCCATGTCTGGTCCCTGGACGGGACGAGGAGACCCTGAGTAGGTTACACCCCGCTGTGGCTGAAACCATCTTACAGGCACGGGCGCCATCCACTAGGCGGTTATACGCCTACAAATGGCGCCTCTTCTCATCCTGGTGTCTCTCCCAAGGAGAAGACCCACAGAGATGCTCGGTCGGGATCGTGTTGTCCTTTCTACAACAGAGACTGGAGACTAACATCTCCCCTTCCACACTGAAAGTGTATGTAGCCGCTATCGCCTCTCATCACGATTCAGTGCTCGGAAGGTCTCTAGGGCAACACGACCTGGTCACTAGGTTCCTAAGGGGCGCAAGACGACGCAACCCGCCTCGTCTCCGCTCCATACCCTCATGGGACCTTAACGTGGTCTTGAGGGGCCTAGCCGAGCCCCCCTTTGAGCCCCTTGAAGCTTCCGATCTTACTCACCTAACGACTAAGACGGTTCTTTTTGTGGCGCTCGCATCCTTTAAGAGGATAGGGGATCTCCATGCATTCTCTGTGTCCCCGGACTGCCTTGATTTCGGCCCTGGCTACTCTCACGTTCGCCTGAGACCCAGGCCAGGATACGTGCCCAAAGTTCCCACTACTCCCTTTCGGGACCAAGTGGTGAACTTGCAGGCGCTCCCCACTGGGGAGCAAGACCCAACCCGGTCCGTGTTGTGTCCAGTACGCGCACTGCGCCTCTACTTGGACCGCACTCAGAGCTTCCGCAGTTCTGATCAGCTCTTTGTCTGTTTCGGAGGACAGCAGAAGGGGAAGGCTGTCTCCAAACAGAGACTAGCGCACTGGATCGTAGATGCCGTTACTACCGCATACCGATCACAGAATTTGCCATGCCCTTTGGCGGTTACGGCTCACTCCACTCGGGGTATAGCCACTTCATGGGCACTGGCCAGAGGCGCGTCTCTGGCAGACATTTGTAGAGCTGCGGGTTGGGCTACGCCCACCACCTTCGCAAGGTTTTACAATCTTCGCGTAAACCCGGTATCAGCTCACGTCCTACGTGGCGACATGTAGGAGTGACATCCGGGAGGGCGTATGCCTGCGAAAGCACCTTCCCACCCTCCCCGAGGTTGGGTCAGTGTGCTATCTATCCCCTTTTCTTCTTACCCATTCTGGCTAAGAAAATTGGGACCTCACCAGCCTTCTTTCTTACCCACACCCTGGTTAAGAACAGGCATTCCTTCCATCACTAAGCAAGCACTCCTGGGGGTTGGCTGGGCAGAGCAGCCTTCCCCCTTAGGCCGGGAAACCTTATGACCTATCTCACATAGTTCTAACCGGACCTGTGCTATCAGACGCAGTAACACCCCCTCCGAGGGCTGTTCCGTCTGCCATACCCTCATGACAATGGTTCCCAAGCTTGGTAACCCATGAGCTTCCCCAGGTGGACCTCCACCTCGCGGTTAACTCCAGTCCGCACGTTCCATGCGTTCTCCTCCCAGGACGAGACCATACTTTTCCCCACCATTTTCCTCCCCACGGGTAGGAGGTGGCCTCTGCAGCGCTTCTCTATTAAGAGTTGCGCTTTCCCAGTGTAAACCGAACCGGACGGCCTCTCGCCTATAGAGAGCTAAGGCTCCGTCCGTGTTTGGTTACCGGTCAGGGCTGTTCCCATCTTTCTCCTGAAAGCTCTGGAACCCCCCGACCACCACACTGGAAGGTTACAAGCTTCACGAAAGCTTCGAGCTGACACGCCCCGGCTTGTTACCGTCGCTTCGCTGAGGTTGTGACGCGATACACGTTTGTGGCGTTTTCCATTGATAACCCCATCTGTCGTTCTCGACACAACGTCGAGAGACCGACAGAAAGGGAACGTCTTGGTTACGTATGTAACCTCAGTTCCCTGATGGAGGGAACGAGACGTTGTGTCCCTTATGCCACAAACGTGTATCGTTTCTGTTGTAGTTGTGAGAGGCTCTCAGGCTCTTCAGAACAAGAGGTAAATGAATGCTGCACGCCGGCTTCCTTTTATACCGGATATCCGGGGGCGGAGCCCGGCATGCAAATTTCATTCGCCAAATTTCATTGGCCTTTTCTATAGTAGTCAGAGTTGATAGGTTCTCAGGAGCGAACCCCATCTGTCGTTCTCGACACAACGTCTCGTTCCCTCCATCAGGGAACTGAGGTTACATACGTAACCAAGATTGTTTGCTTAATGGCTTTTCAAGTGATTTGGAAGGTTTTATCAACCAGTTCATAGCCGTGCTGCTTAGAATGCTTCGCAACGTAAGAGGAGGAATGACATGTTAGAAGTGTGTTTAAATGTTACTGGACATTGTAAAGTACGGA
The DNA here is from genome assembly GCF_015846415.1 of Triplophysa dalaica. Lineage (NCBI taxonomy): Eukaryota > Metazoa > Chordata > Actinopteri > Cypriniformes > Nemacheilidae > Triplophysa > Triplophysa dalaica. Next base: position 21,056,345 of record NC_079547.1, on the reverse strand, counting down.
TACAGGTTTCTGAGAATAGAGATATCATATGTACAAAATATACTGTATATATATGTCTAATTGTTTTACATTTTCTTTTCCTAAAATTATTTTGTAAAACAGTGCATATTGGGAAAACTGAAACAAAAAATATTACAAATATAATATGATACTAATAATAAATATAATAGACATAAACACTGCATGTGTATGTCCGTATATAATCTATATATAATATCTAAAATATATAGACTGATGCACATATATATTGTTATATACTGTATACATACACTGTAAAAAACATTTCAAGTATACAATTAAATGTTGAGGCGACTGCTGACATCAAAATTTTTCAGTTGGCACAATTGCAATATGACTTTGTTTCGTTAAATTTACAAATTCTTAACTCAGCTAATTGAAAAATGTAGATGTTACTAGTCTTTTTTTTATTTACAAAAGCCTGATTTTTGGACAGTTACATAGTAGATTACAGTATATGTGATGAATAAAAGTCAATCAAATAAATCAATGTCTGCATCAGCAAAACGGCATCTTTTTCAGAAATAACATAAGTCAAACTTTATTAGATGAGACCGAATGACATTTGTTTCCGAACGGAACATACGACACCCACATGTCAGAGTCAATGGACTTAAGCAACCCACCCTCCAGCCCCCCCTTTCCTCCTCTCTCTCTCTCTCTCTCTCTCTCACTGTTTTTGTCTCTATACAATGGCCGCTACTGTTACTCCATCCAGACAGAGGATCTGATAGGTCTTTCTCTTTGTATGCTTCTATGGAAACCATGTTGAAGAAAAACCCCCAACACATTTACAGCAAATGACTCCTTCATCGTCTCAGAAACATGAATCATATTATTTATTTGGAAACAATGTCTGTGATACTTTCTCATGCAATTTCCGTAGCTAATGTATGATGCCAGTGTCATTAACGCTGGTCATAGTGTTGCTATTAAGTTGCTGATGTGCTCTGAGTGGGTCTTTACAGGTTGCTTTGTGGTTACTAGGGTGCTCCTGGTTGCTGCATGGAGGATTCTATAGGGGCCCAGGGCAAAAAAGCCACCCTCCATTTTATGTCCCTTTCAATGAAATTGAAACCATTTTTGACAATTTCATTTTCCTACATTTTGAATGCAGTCCTCCTCACCAAACTGATTGATTCAAGTTATCATATCAGAATATAAGGGTTATACATGACACGGCTTAAACAAATATTATAATTTGTTTTAGATGTAATGCAATGTGTATACACGATTGAAGGTTCAAAAGTGCTGTATTTTCCACATACCCTGCATGTTTGTATTTCCTTTTAGCCCCGCCTCTCTGAAACACGTGAATTTCTCACAAAGCTCATCGCTCTGAAAAGCGAGGTGTGCTATTGGCCAGTTAACCAGTGCTCAGTGATTGGATAAATTCTGGAAGCGTGTGACGGAAATGTAACACCTCTTATCATATTTGGAACATCAGGTTTCCAATGCAATTGTACTGACAGGTACACCCACCTTACTTGCGTATACATTTATGCGGTCTTAGTCAAATCCTAAAACAAACTGACGTAGATTTGTGAGGGGGGGGTTACACGAGGCGTTTCTGGGTGAGCATTCGCTTTTAGATAGAATGCAACTTTACTTCTGACACTTTAATTTTAGCAATATTATGTGTCTAATACATGCATGGGCAACTTATAACACACCAAAGACCCAAAAACGTATTCGTGCCATGTGACCTTTTAACCTTAACCCCCTTTGAGCTTAACCACCCCTTATAAGCACTGCTATACCACTTTCCTTGGTTCTAAAGGCTGACGCTGAGCTTTAGCCTGTTGCTTGTGGATAAATGTACCACAGACTATGCCAAATAAATTAATTACGAAGTTGGTATAAAAGAAACCGTAGTATTCATTTATAGGCCTTTGAAGAGAGGGTATAAAGTTCTTCATTCTTTATTGTCTGCTGCTTCCTCTTTTTGAAGATCCTCCCCCAGCTATTGCCGCGACTGCTTTAAAGCACATAGCAGTTGCTATGGAAATGCAATCTAGGTGGCATGCAGGAAGTTCATTAGCAACGGCATATGATTAGGGCCTATATGCAATGCTTGGTTTTTGGGTGATGAATATAGGATTTTGCCTATTTAAAGCAAAGCCCTCGCTTTGAACGCATTCATCAATTTCTTTGTTTTTAGAGTGCGTTCCCCCTATAATCACACGCATCAGTTCAGCATCCGCGTCGCTCCGCAGAGTTCTTTACATTCAGAGGCCCTTTAAGCTCTTATATTGCTTTTCAACATCTCCGCCAGGAGATAATCTTGATGGCCCTTATGTGTTTATTTCGGGTTTCGGCGTAGGGATCCACATTGGGGTAAAACAAACTCACAAAGGCCCAACTGATAAATCTGTCAGGGCGGACAAAGTGTCCTGCCCCTCTTGCTCGAAGACGTCTGCTTGTGCTCACAAAGGCATGCAGTGTTGCGTGAAATTTGCATGTGCCTCTTCGCAATAAAGCTGGCAGCGGCATGGGAGCCAGACGCTCCGTCTCACATCTATTTTCAAAGTGAAACAGCACAGCATGCGCACGTTAAACAACATCCTAATCTGTGTATGAGAGGCAAACAGTCGGAGGGATGAAGGTTGACGAAAGTTTACAAAATTTAAGACAATGTGAGCATGTTTGCCAGTGCAAAAGTCGCTGCCGTGATGCCAGGGTGTTGCTATGTGGTTGCTAAGGTGTGTTTATTGATTGCTGGAGCATTGCAAGGTAGTGGTTCCCAGACGTTTCTAGAATTGTATTCACCTGACGCCTGTCCTCAGAAAGCATATGATGCTATAGTCAAACCTTATCTTAGGTTCAAATCATGGACCGGATAGCAAACTGACACGGCACTAATTCTAGTACCTGATAAATCACATCATGAGATGAGATTAGCTCGGTGCTAAACTTAATTCATTCTCTTGTTCCTTCTGGCAGCTGCGAAGATAGCCAGACATTCCAGTTGCCATTCTGATGACATCAGTATGCCTCCAGGAGCAGAGGAGACGCGCCGTTTCCTCTTCATCAGGCCAAATAAAGCAGCTCTTTGATGATATCATCCAGAGACGAGACCCTCGCTCTCCGATGCTGTCATTCACTCCTAACAGCCAAATTGCATTTCCCGCTAATCAGGTTCCTGGTTACTGTAGTGTGTGTGCTTATGTGCGTGTGGTTTAGATTTATTTGTGTGTCAAATTTTACCAACATAGTGGCATTATTATGGTCCTCACTAGATTAAAAGGCTCATAAATCTGACAAATTATGGTTGTGGACATTCTCTGAGGGTGGGGTTTAGGGTTGGGAGTAAATATTATGTGAATATAAAATCTATGTATATATAAAAAAGGCATGTGGATCTAGACTGACTGAATAAACTTTGTTCTTGACGATTGTCTTGCAATGAAAGATGCTTCAATTCTGGACTATGCACTATTTGAAATGAACCAAGCATGAATTTACACAACAACTTAACATTTCGTTTCAGTTTCTGCATTGTTCATTGCAACTGCAACAAGTCAGTAATGAGGTGTAAGTGCAGCAGAGCAGATGAAAACCACTGAGCAGATATTATGGGTATGTCTGCACAAAGGTAAGTAATAGCAAAGACATTTTGCTGTAGAGCTACGCCACAGACTTACACCTTACGATGCTCTATACTCTCGTATTTACTCTAATGTAACTTATATCAATTCAGAATGATGATGTTATTGTAAAGATTATTTTATTTTCTTGAACAGGTCTAGCACACCTGCGTTGGATAATTGGATGCATATGAAAATCAAAAAAGACCAAATATCAATAAAAAGAGAGATAAAAAACTGTGCATTAATTTAAACTGGCAAGTAAAAACAGCAACTCTGTGTCAAAAAGATATACTTGCAAGTTTAAATTAATTAAAACAATAATTTGTATAATTACTGATCATGTTGACAGAGTTTATCTGTATTTGTGGTTTCTACACAGATTATTTATTGTAAATAAAAAGGTAGTATCGTGCTGCCCCCCTCTGTCTTGTACTGTCACACAGCCGATCCAGAATTTTGTCAGCATGTAGAAAAACGTAAATACAACTGAAGTGTTTGGCGCCCCCTGTTGGTAAACAAGCTAGTTGCCGCAAATGTCTCATTGTATGTAGAAAAAATGTAGAGAAATGACATCAACAATAAGGATAAAATAGTTTTTTTTGCAACTTCCACCATTTTAATAAATACCTTATGCAATAGCAATAGTACTAGCAATAGTAATATTTTACGTATTTACAAAGGACTCCAATTTAATTTGCATTTTGGAAACGATTTAAATAAAGCACTTTATTTGGCGTCTTAAAATAGATTATCAAATGAAAAATTTTAAATAAAGATAAATAAATACACGCAATCTACAACAGGTGTTACAATAAATACTTCTGACAGCTTAAGTCTCACATTATGTATCTATTGACTTTAATGCCCTCTTGTTAACAGGGTGCCTCACCCTGTGCACGGTTCACCCGCATCTTTCTTAGATTCATAATTAAGGTTCATTTTCTGTGTGTGTCAGCACGATGCTGCTGCTTTAATGCTGGTGCGTTTGGTCCCTTGAGAAGTGTTTATTGTGCCCTTCAGCAAGGACCCGTCCTTAATTACTTCAGCATGGGTTCTGTCAAACCAGTGAGACCCAGCGTGCTTTCAGTCTGTGTAATATGTTACATTGGGTGTAGCTGAAATGAATAGAGCTTCCAACCAGTAAAAGCGTCATTACTTATTCAAATGCATGGACTTTCCAGTCACACTTCTTTAGAAATACTGAATCAAGGGAGTGTTTGGATAAATACTAGCTTTTGCAAATATTTTGGCTGAATAAAGAATGCTTTACAAAACGGACAATGCGTGTTTTTTCAATGCTCTCTAGAGATCCACATTTACATGACTCTTCAAAAAAGAAAAGCATCCTTTATGTTTGCTTACTGTGTGTGTTTGCATACTATAGTGGCTCAGATGGTTGCGTGAGACTAACAATGACAAGGTCATGGGTTCACATCTCCAGAATCGCAAATTCTGATAAAGGGCACAGCCTGAACATGCTGTTGAACTGAGGTTATCGTGACATCAGAATCAACAATGCAATAGCATTTGAAATATGAACAGAAAGGCATGGTTCGCCTCTCTCCTAATACTCCTGGAGAGAATTGGTCGTTTGGTGTATTAGGTTGACCAGCAGCACATTTCACACAGCATGAGGCCTAATTTTCAACGCTCGGTGTTAGACAACCTTGACAAACTCCTTTTATTTGAACATTTATGGTAGGCATGACCATTACCAGTAGCATGTTGTTAATGATGTGGAACAGGCAGAAGATATAACAGTGACCATCTTATTGTCGGCCATCAATGATGTCACCTATAAAAGGGTGTCATGCCAAGCATCATCTGCTGACAGCGCACAATGCTGTAACACTTTGCAATAATGTTGTCTTTATATTAGTAAATGCATTAACTAGCAATCACAATATAGTTTTTCAGCATTTATTCAACTTTGCTAATGTTAATTGGCACCAATACTGATCCTGTTAGTTCATTGTGCAGTAATTTATGTCGACATCAACATTTGAAATCAACGTTTGATTTTAAGAATGTATTATTAGATGCTGAAATTAACATGAACTAATATTGTAGAAATGAATGCTGTAAAAAAAGATTGTCTATTAGGTTTTGGTTAGCTAATGAAACTTTCTTATAAAGTGTTTCCAGCATGCCAGATTTAGCCGTAATTGTTCACGAGAGGAAAAATGGGAATTTTTTTGTGCCTACAAGAAAAAGTAGGCTATATCTGATTTGTACTAGATGGTGCTTAAAGGGATAGTTCAACCCCAAAATTAAAATTCTTTCATCATTTACTGTTTAATGTTTTTAATTCTGCAGAACACAAAAGAAGATATTTCGAAGAATGTATGGACACAAATCCAATGCAATGGGTACCGCTGTTGTTCGGGTTACCAACATTCTTTAAAATTTCTTGTTTTGTGTTTTGCAGAAGCTACAGGTTTGCAATGAATAAATGGTGACAGAAGTTTCATTTTTGGGTGAACTATCCCTTTAAAGGTAGCAGCCTTATTTAATATGTATGTGTTTAGATAATATGATTGACATTTAAAAAATAAAATGTGAACATGTTCTCCAAGCAGGCCTGAACACTTATCAGGCTTTAAAACTGCACACTATTAAGTGAATACCACAGACCCGCCAGCTTGGGCAAAACACAACCAAATTCTCAATGGCTCAGTTCGGTGCCCCTAACAAGGCCAGCAAGGCCCTTGTGTTGCAACAACCATAACGGTAACCGATCCAAATCCAAGCTTGTTTAGAACCGGGTGAAAATGAGAACAGAGCATCGCTTTGATTAATCTGTGAAGTCACTGTGAATGGCACAGAGGGTCCTTGGGGAATGATGCACCGCAGGGAGAGCAGGATTTAGGGAGTGAGGTTTGGCCAGCGAGCGAGAGCAGCGAATGTTGACAGTCCCTCTCCTCATTAGAGGGGCAGTGGCAGGGCTTGGCGGTGCATTCTGCTGGAATGTGTCTCTTCTGCAACCCTTGAAGCTCTCAGAAGCCTGCTGGCGCTCTGTGACCATGTCAGGCTGCAGTATAAAACCAAAACCGTCCCTTACCACTGCACTGTTTTGACATTAATTATCCACACGGCCCAGCGCTGCCAAAAAGTTTGCGACTTTGTTATTTAGTTTTTTTTTAACTGCACATCGCTCTATCATTTTCTCTCTGCTTCCCTCTAGAGTCTTAGTTTATCGACTCTGGCGAGGACAAGGAGATAAAAAAGTGAGTTTTGGGAGCCGTGGCTGGCCACGAAGACAGGAACCGTTGGATCCGGGGTGACGCATCAGAGGATTTGCTTTAGTCAGAGAAACAAACGAAAAACAGTGCCAAGCTAAAAAAGTGTCCAAGAGGTAGTGAATGTCCGTGGAGGTCTGAACAAAAAGGGCCTGTGGTGTTGTTTTGTTGCGGTGTGACCCTACATGCGAAGAGAAGTTTGAGAGGAGTGTGAGTGGGTGTTTACAATTTATTCCCTGTGGGAGCTGGGCGGAAGGCTTATGCATGGTGGGAAATAGATAACTGAGAAAGAGTTTAAAAAAAGGTGTATAGTAAACTTTATGCAAACGAAAAAGAAAAATGGCAAGAACTGTCAATACTGAACATACAGAACAAAAAGGGGCTGTTCACTTGGACAGGCAAAAATTCCTTTCTCCCATTGGGCGGCTGAAAAAGCCTATTCCATTTGGGGATGCTCAATAATTGAGAAACATTCCTTCCGTGTCCTGCAGACATCTTTTCGTCATGGTTTGGGCATTAGCGAATAAAGTTAGTATTTCCTTCTTAACCTCAATTATTATTTAACATATATTGTAAAGATATGTTATATTTTTTGGTAATTAAAGAAAAGATGAAGGATAAAATATTATTTAAAAAATATGTGGTAACACTTTCTTTGCATAATGCATTATAAAGAGTTATTAAAGGGTAAAATGCATAAAAATTCTTCATATGTGTTGTAAAGTTATTATTGTTAAGACTGATAAAGGTGCAATGAGTAGGATCAAGATGATCTATTGACAGAAATGCAATATAATACACATAGGCCTAACTACGTCTTCAGAGGTTTATGAAGACCTTACATAATGAAGTGTTATTTTTTTATTACCTTACTGTGGGCTATTTCTATCTACATTCACCGCAGGTCCCCTTGCATGGAATTCGCCATGTTGATTCTACAGTAGCCCTAAACGGACAAACTGCCCTACAATGCAAGTTTCGTAAATATGTTTTCTCCTTTGGCAAAGAAGCGAATACGTGATGACATCTTTGTCATCACTACATGCCGCGAAAATCCCCTCATGCACCTTTTAGAGAGCAATGACTACAGACATTAAATAATTATTAATGTGCTTTTGTGCATTTCAGATTTTTCCATCCTTAAATGCCAAAAAAGCAAACGGTGATTGGTCAAACTACCAATGTCCATAAAATTATGCTTTAACATACGCCATTATTTTTTCACTCACTTTTGTTTTAGTTAACCAAAATTTCTTTATTTTTTATGATGTTAGTTATAACCTACAAAGAAAAAGCAGATTTTGGTTAGTCCTGTGCGCGTATTTTTTGCACACATTTCTATTCTGATTCATTTATGACAATGGTGACGAAGAAAGTACTAGGTTCACCTCATAACACACTGCCAACCGCACTCCTTTTTTCCACCACAAGCTCTTATCTGGACGAGTAAGAGCATAGTGGCCCTGATGATGATTGGAAGGAACTCCAGATGCTGCATAAAAGGACAGATGGAGCAAAAGTGATACCAGTAGTGGAAGAAAAGAAGTACTGTAAAGATGAAGGATAAAAAAGAATAGATTTGAAACCAGTGATATTAAATCCTGCAATTGCATGTAATGCCGCTCATTAGAATCCTTTAGTAATCAGTATACTAGTATTCTGTTTCAAACTTAAAGTTAAAGTTCACCCAAAAATGAAAATACTCCCCCTTTTGTCTTTTTAAACCATGACTTTCTTTCTTCCACAGATCACAAAAGACAATTTTTTGAAGAAAGTTGGTAATCGAACAGCGCCGGCGACCAGTCACTTCTATTGTACAAAACCAATGCATGTCAATGGATGCCAGTTAATAAGATTCTTCAAAATATCTTCTTTTGTGTTCTGCTAAAGAAAGAAAGTCATGGATTGAATTGACAAAAGTGGAGTAAATGATTGATCTTTGACCAATGTTTTGTAAAAAACATAAAAACGTATAAAGTAAACCAAAAGTATCATATTAGATCATATACAGTTTCATATTTCAAGATTATGAGATAAAAAAATTCTACAGTGCTAATCATCAACCAGCATGATTTTAACTTTCAGCCTTATTTTTCAATATGGAACATCTTTAATCACCAGCATTCAAATGTAATGTCCCTGTATTAAAACTGATGACTACTTGAGAAACATCTGCTATGAGCACAGCTTGCGTGGAACTGTATGAGTGACTCTTATGTGCATCTTTTCTTTTTCAGTAATACGCCATACTGCAGCGTCGCACGCCAGATCTGTGAGCCGACACCAGTCTCTTCTCTCGGCTCTAAGGAGGAACGTCAGGCTATTTAAAGCTTTCATCCAGCCAGTGAAGCACCCTTCAAACCGGCAGTTCTCCCTGTAACAGGACACAGGTGCAGTAGGAGCGCGCTGCGAAAGCTAATTAACAGTGTAGTCGGTCTCAAGAGACTGTTAAAATGTTACAATTACGGCAGTTTTGGATGATCACAACAAACAGTGGCCGGATTTGACTTAGAGACCGTCTGCCAAAACGATCCCTTTGATTTACAAGTCATTTCAACTTACTTGCCACTCGAAATTTTGGCCAATGGGGAAAACTTGCAGTAATGTAAAAAGTTTAAATGAACTTAAATTTTAGAAAGCAATTTTTTTTTCAGAATGTGTTATTTCTCATGGTATGTAGAGTATTCTGTTAAAAGACCTGACTAGGGATAAGAAAGTCATGTTCTAACACAGTCTCACGGGAATACGTGACATCGTCACAAACTGTAATCTATTAATTTGTGTTCACTGACACGAATTTCCCCCTTTTTTCAACCCCCTTGTGTCAACCAGCATGACTTTTAATTTCCTGTAGGTCTCTTTTATATGTATTAATATATATCAACACAATCTGATGGGAAATCATACCTGTCTTACAAGGTGGCTCATTCGTGTGAATTCTTATTTCCTACGATCTCATTGGTATGTTTTCTTATGATCTGACTTTTCCCCTGTGACATTAAGTTTAGGGGTGGGGTTAGGGGAGCCATTTATCATTGTTTTGCCACCACGTGGAACTCGCATTTTTAGCAAAGTTTGCCTTAGCGGCTTTGATTGTAGGGTTTGGGGTGAAGTCAGGTTTTGGTTAGCCACATCCTTAAATATGTACAACTTCTTTTGGTATCAGCTTATACAGTAAATATAAATGTAAATATAGACGCAGTCTGTGTTGACATAGAAAGTCGTGCTCACTGACACGAAAAAATGGGGATATTCGTGTCCATGAACACGAATTTATAGATTCCAAATTTTGTGTCAATGCCACGAACTGTCGTGAGACTGGGTTGCATGTTTCTATAAGTGGGGTGACATATTTTTCATTGCGATTTTACAATTGTCTTTGTAATGTTAAATCATCAATGCAAGGCTAAATCAAATCCATTTCCACAATGCAGTACAATTGCAAAAGAGCAGAAAAACATGTTTCCTCTAAACATGATATATACGTTCTTCTAAAACTCGTTTGCTTTTAATTCGTGATTCCAGCCGGATCTTGTGCGAATTCATAAGTAGGTGGCTATTTCGTATCAATTCCTGTGATGCAAATCATACAAAAACGTACGATTATTAGAAAAGCGCCATACTATAGCCCCTCCTCTAGCCCCACCCCTAATCCAAACGTCACTAACATGATTCTGTCCATTGTGCTTTTTGGAGTACTGCCTGTGAATCACAGTTTCTGAAATAAAAAAAAATAATTCCCGTCAGCCATCTACTGAATAGTCCGATCTCCGTACTGCACCATTGGTTGAGCCAACTACGCTGTTTGTGTTGATCCGCTTAAACAAACTGCAATGTTGTGCTAGCATAAGTTTCAAAAGTGCAAATGACTTAAAGTTATCTCTGCATATCAAGCATTTCCCTGTGAAAATGACAAACCTGCATTTTGCATTCAAACACTGTGCTTCCTTTTCAGCAAGACTAGGAAAAAGAATGTGAACTAGACAAAATGTCACTTCATGCCTGTTGTTTTTTAATCTTTCATCCATATGATCTTTGGTTCACCAATAACTGTAGTACAGTTGACTTAAGATACTTGAAACAAAATGAAAGAGTTGGATCCAGATGTTATCACGCTGTTGTTAGTCAAAGTGACTGTACTCTTTACCCGCTGCATCTGTCTACCAAATGAAATTAGAACACAAAGACAAAATATTTCCTCAGATATAATTTCTACCACACAGAACTGCTATATTACATCCCTATTGTGAGTCAGAATGGTGCATAACTTACAGTTATTGTGCTTTAATCTCTCCAATTTCCCGCATGCGGTATCAATACAGTAGCCAATTTATCTATTCAATTGGAGGTTTAATGCGTTTCGGATTGGATCTTGACAGATGTAGGCAGGCTGTTGGTTTTGGCAAACTACTATACGATATCTATGTCCAGGATACAGTCCTGCGTTTACGCTACACTGTAAAAATGAATACGAAATTTTGGGAGAAAATTCAGACTAAAATATTATAACCGAAGAAGAATCTCTTAAACCACTGCATGTCTCAGCAACCTCTGCGCAATAAAATGTTTAAATGGATAAACAAAATAGATGGAAAAGATTTACAGTTTGGCAAAGACGAAAAACTATTCCAATATCTTTGTATCCATCTAAGTTCTTATATAGTAGAGTTTCGGTTGCAGTTGTTTTATAGTGTTTGGAGACAGGTGTAAGCTTTACTGACTTATATCTTTCTTTCATCAGCCTGGCAGGCCGAAGAATTTGGCAGCTGTTTGCCCACTTCAGCTGAGAATAATAACAGTTTGCCATCAACAAACGAAAAATTATTTCACATGAACAAAATTTGTGAGAGGAAAAACATCGCTGTGATTTAAAGAGACCAAATTGGTTCTGCCTGGAAAGATGGATTGCCGGCACATAATGTTTCTTTTTGCTTTTGTAACAGATCAAACCGCTGTCGGTGCTCCATCGCTTTTCATAAATGTGGATTTTGAGAGCTGGCATACGACTGAACACGTGCTGTAATAATTACCTTCAGGACACATATTTTTCGCTACTCTATATGAACCTGTCGAGAACATTGCCGGAATTAAAATAAAATATGTCATTCAACAAGTCAGGAGAAGGTGAAGCTCTGCATAATGGTATTTGAACAGACCATACCGTAACTGCATGCACGCTCACAAATACACACAAACTCAGTCACCCAGCTGGCTATTTCCCATGATGAATTGCAGGGTTATTTTCAGCTTTTTCTCTTGGCAGGAACACCTGGCGCTGATGGAGGATCGGGTCACATTGGCACCCTAGATCAACTCGTGAAGCAGGAGTCTGGGTAAGAGCGGCCTCTCTGGTGCTGGGAGGACCGCTAAGCGTGCTTGTCTAGGGTACCAGATGGAGGGATGCAGATTTCGGTCTGGAAACTGAGAATGAACCGAGAGGACAGTTGGACAGATTTCATAATGTAGAATATAACATTCTTTGTAAGTTTATGAGAGTTTTATTTCTTTCATCCATAGCACTCTTAATCATGTACTCACATTTATTAATTCCTTATGGGTATTGTCCATTCCCATTTTTTTTCATTACAGGAATAGTGTTTAATTTTTTTCAATCAATATTTGTTGGTTGATTTCTCTAAAGAGTGTAAATACTGTGGCACTAACAAACAATGTTTTGCTAGTTTCTCTACTTCTGGTGAGTTTCCCTCAAATCAAACCCATGACCTTGGCATTATTAGCATCATGCATCTCCTAGCAACTGCCCTACCAACCACCTTGCAAGCTCCTATCAACCACCCACGAAAAGTCAGCATCACAACGATGAGTTTTCCACTTCCCAGATACTGTTGGGGTTTGGGGACGCTTGACTGAAATATGGCATGTAAGCTGAAAAATCCGGAGGTGTATATCTACATGTTTGAAATTGTTATTGTAGACAAAAATACATTTTTGTCAACATATGAATGTCTTTTATTAGACGACTACAATTTAATTAAAAAATTGTTCTTGAAATGCACGACTTGGACCAAATATTGAGTGTTGTAATCTTTTTGGTTAAACTCAGATTCAATTCACTTATGCTTGCCTACAGGACTATCACTGGATCTGCACCGGCATACTTTCACACCCTCCTACAGCCCATCAGGAACCCTGCGTTCTTCAAACCAGCGGCATCTTATATCGCCTTCTCATAACTCCTTCCATGTGGAACATTCTTCCTAACTCAGTCCGGTCAACCACATCTCTCATAACATTAAAAAAACTACTTAACTCATCTCTTCTGTGAATACTCGACGGACAAATGAGAAAAAAAAACACTAATCCTCCCTCTTTCTCTCAACATGTATTTGTATAGCTTTTCTTGAAACTAGTTATTCACCTAGTTACAACACCTATTGTGTTATTGGTCCTGTATGACATTTATTGCTCCCTGAACTCACTGTAAGTCGCTTTGAATAAAAGCGTCTGCTCAATGACTAAATGTAAGTGTTTTTGCTAGTTTCAGCCCAATGCAGTTCTCATTTTCCAGTCCTGCGCCACATAGTTTAAGAGGTGTTTTCAGGCACATTGTTGGCGCGTTAATGGCACAATTATTTATTTACTTAAGAGCGTGTTAGTAGAAAATGCTGCTCTGGGCTGGTCCACAACTCGCTTTCACTATACTTATTAGACAGAGGGAAGCGCAGTAGCACTGGAACATGCCAAATATAAAAAATTAATGTATTATAATGTTTAATGATTATTATTGTGTACATCAAGAAAAAAATTATTTAATTGAGAATTTATTGTAAACGTTTTTAAATTACAATAATAGACAAGCAAATTTACAAGTCGGTGTAAAATATTATGAAAAACGTGTAATTTTATTTTACACAAAAACATGGTATTCTGGTTTCTTACCAGTACAGGATAACTTGTTTGAAAATGCTAAAATATATAAAAAATATAGCAAAATTATCACAAGATTCCAAAAGTGTTTCTGCTATAGTTTTCAGTATGAAGCCCTGGCTACGCAAGACTATGGGGTAGGGGATCAAATATACAGTTTGTACAGTATAATAAACATTACACCAAGGGACTGTCCCCACGGAGATAATAAACCAGACATGTGTGTGTGTGCACATGTGAGAGTGAAATGTTCCTGACAGCGTGCCCACATTTAATGAGAAACACCTGGCCCTCATTCATAATGGAGGGTGGATTTCATATTAATTTGGTGGCGCTTCTGTCTGTCCTGGGTGATGTTCAACATCTGTACAACTCCACTCTCAACTGGATAATGAATCTCACTTCCCTCTCGTTTGAACCCATAAACGGGCTTCTCATTGCTCACTCCTCTGGATTTTGAAGTCTGCCATCTTTCAAACAATAAAGTCGCAAAACTTGGACTTCAATTGTTACGGTGATATGTTGAACAAAGATTCCAGAGATTTTTCAAAGCTGATGTGCCATGATTGTAACATGACTGATGACAAAGAACTTATTTTGAAGGTCTTATATAAACTTTGACCTCAGAGCTGTTTTTCAGGACCATAACAACAACATGTACACAATGAAGTCCAATGCGAGAGGCACAAAGGTTGGTCTTGCCTTTGTGTCCTTGTTCTTCACTATAGAAGTCCTTGAGTTCTTTATTTGAAAACTGCACATATTCATGATTTAGTATTATTGTTGTCTTGTTTCCCAGTACAAATATCTACAGATTCTAACAAGACAAATTAGCTATATTAGGTTTATTTTTCTGGAAAAATAATCAGATTAAAGTGAGTTTATGCTCAAACAAGTACAATATGCCAATGGAGAAAGAAAAATAAACTTGAAATAATTTCTTTCTCTTTATGAAGTACACATTGAATAAACACATTCAATAAATGTGTTTTAAAGAATTTTGAGTACTGGAAGATAATAATATTATGTAAGAATATTTTTTTTTGTGAGTTGTTGCACTCATAGTACCGTTTGCACTTCTGTATTCAATGCGGTATAAAAGAAAACTTGGGCTTGTCTTTAAACAAGAATGTTTCAATCCTATAATAAAGGTTTTAGATGTCCTGTGCAAATATTTCCAAACTCTAAACTCATTTCAATCTGTAACGTTTGTAAGTGACTATCTTACATTCACTGTAAGATGTTGCTGTTGTTTGCAGTAGGTTTACTGTAGATTTAATTTACAGTTTTGTTTTAAATATAAACTTACCTAGTTCTTATATTTTCTTTCATGAAACAAGACCAAATATCTTAGGTCACTTTTCTTGTTATGTAAATGTACCGTAATTTAAGAAGTGTTAAATGTTTTCTCTGTGGATGCACCGTTATGTAACATTTTGGCCGATCATCGATCATTCTTCAACATTGGAAGCCAATTACCAAGATATTGGCTGATATACACTATCTAAACATTAAAATAAAATTCCCTAAGACTGAAACAGAATGCAAAAAGAAGAAAACTGCTTTTATTTGAAAACAATCAGAAAACAAGGTAACCATTCCATTCCATTTTCTACACTACACAAACTTCAAACTTTTCTGATATATTTTTAATTAAATAAACAAATTACCAATGCTTTTCCAGAGCAACCCAGAAAAAAATCTTAATAGCCAAATATCTAATAGGTTTCAAGGCAGGAATTCTGATTAAAAAATATGCTTTTGTTTCTAAAATGTACACATTCATAATTACTGTATCTACATACTGTACCTACATCAATAATGTTTTGTTTTTATTACAAAATAAAAACCAAGTTGTATGTGGTTTAACAGTGTAAAATCCACACTGTTCAATTCGTTAAAGTTTGAAAACTGTGTCAAAATCTTCAAAATATAACAAATAATAAAAAAACATAAGATACACAGAAGTTTCGACTTTTAATTATACTTACGTTTTTTAATTAAACTTTTTTTGGACGAATTCATAGAAATGAGTAGGATTGTAATATTGTTATTCTATGGCATTATGTGTTTTTATGTTTGTGTGTGGTTTTGTGTGTATGTGTGTCTCTCTGTTACATTTCTGAACATGCCAGATTTTCTAATAGTTTAGTTTTGTTGTTTGTGGAACCAATGTAATCGCAGATGGGCATAGAACATACAGTGTGTGTGAACACAAATCTTTTCATGAGACCAGTACCATCTGCACAATGCATTTTGACAACAGGCGAAACTGTGTGCGGTCTCTCTGTTTCCAATTTTGTCTTGTTAAGAGTCAGACTTAGTTTATGAAATAAAGTTTATTTCCTTATAGTACCCTCAGCACCAGCTGCTGATCAAGAAATGTAAAAATAATATTTTTGTAGATTTTAAATAATTTAGACAAGTCTTCAATCTCATCCAGGTAACATAGGTTTAAAAAAAAAACAGCGTTTCTGCTGTGTAGTGTTTTTGTTAGTAAAAGTTGTATGTTATCAAAGCAGTGCTGTTTCGAGATGTGTCACACATTCTCTTGCAATCGCAGACACATCTGCTGTGGATTTGTTTACACGTTGGCGGTGCAGAATCAGATCTTACAGGTTTTTACAGTTGGGAGCTCAAAACTAACTGTGCTTCAGAATATATGTATTCCTCAAGTAAATTGTGTTTGCAATGAACGTGTCATTATGGTTTGTTCCGACAACAAGTAAATCAGCCATATCTTAAACTTTGATATGAAATTACACATAATTCATAGTATGTATACATATATTATACAGTATATAATTTTTGGGAGAATCCATTGACAAAAATACTATAAAATATACATAACTCTGTCTTCTGAGGTGTATAAAGACCATACATAATGAAGCGTTATATTTTTATTATCTTAGAATGAGCTTTTTCTATCAATATACACTGCGGGGCCCCCTGCATGGATTTTACCAAAGATAAATAAACATTAAACACAAACAAGTCTTTATCTTTACTGAAAATAAATAGAACGATGCTTAAATTCTAAAATTACTGCCTAAATGTAGTCTTACGCAAAGCATGCTGGGAACTGAAAATCTCCCTCAACCAGCTGTGTTGAGTTAACTTGTTTAAAATAAGTAAATTGAACAATTCATTTCTGAGTTAAAGCTAACTAATACAATGAAATGCTGTTGATTAAATCAATAGAGTTAAGATAACATATACATTTTAAAAACTTATTCAGATATACTGTAGTTTTGCTTTATATTCAGCTTTAAGGTTAATTAAAAAACAAAACATTTTTATCTAATTATCTTATTTATGAAATAAACTTCATCCTGCCTTGATGCCCGATGACTCCTGAGATAGGCGCAGGCTCCCCGTGACCCGAGGTAGTTCGGATAAGCGGTAGAAAATGGAATGGAATGAAATAAACTTCTTTTTTAAATAATAAGTAAAATGACCATATTTGCATGAATTGAATTTCACTAGGTTTTACAGTAGATGCGACAAAATATCAAACACTGGACCTTTAAAAATGAAACACAATGCAAAACAACTAAACACTCAGTAAATAGGTAAGTAATGTAAAGTGTTAACGTTTAAGTAGATGGAGAGTATAGCGGGGTTGAAGGTTATGGTTGAAGATACGTTCATATTTTGCTTTACTCAAACCTGTGATTTTTTCAGTCATCATTGAAACATTCTTGGGGTTTTAATAGCGTATACATGAGCAGCCAGGCTAAAAAATCTCCAGGAATGTATAGATTATTTTATTTGTCATACTGACTCTTTATCTGAGCAAATCATCTGTGTGAATGAGTGGGCACCGTGAAGGTCATCGCTACATTTATGGTGTTATTACACAGGATTGTACAGTATGTGACAATTCACATTGCTGAAAGCAAAAGCAGTTCTTCACGCTCACAATGGTTATTTATCGAGCAAGATCTCAACAATTGACTGTCTAACACCAATCATTACAAAATCTCAACCTGTTGGCCTAAAGCTTTGTTGCTTTGTTGTTATTTTAGCAAGCGGACACAATAATCCTCAACGCTACTCAGAAAAGCTATAATGACAGCAAAAGCCGTCCATGAGCTCCTCAAAATCCTGGTTTTGTGCCGAAATTACTTGGTCAAAGTACTTACAAGAAGCTTACGCCAAGCAAGGCATCAGTGAAGGACTCTGGACAACCTCTTTGTCTCTATAAAGGATAACATAAGCCAGCGAGTCCAGCCAAGAATGTTTCGATGCTTGAGGGGACTTTGGTTAATAGGACTAGTTTACTGTGTCTCAACCAAGTTATGTTCACATTTCACAGATATTTGCTTTTTGAAAAATGAGGTTGATAAATATGTTCAAAACAGTGTCACAATTGACTATTGTTAACTTCTTTTCACTGGTGTACGTTCTAAAGTTCCAATTTGTTAGGAGTTAGTTTTATACCTTGCAATGATTTTAATATCTAATGTGATCCTTTGTGGTTGTATTTTCAAAAAGAAGAAGATTTTTCAGACTTAATGTCTGTCTGACGATGCCCAAAGATGTCTGGAGGTCATGTAAATTATTTACTTATATATACCCCATCCCCATTTTTTAAAACATAAAAATAGAAGGTGTATGCTAAAAAATGGAGAAAGCACGTTACACACTTTATTGTTAAGTTGTTACACATCTTATTGTTCAGACCATTTTGTTTGGTTCTTTAGGCTGTACTGGAGTTTTTGCTCACCGCCTGGAGCAATCTGTAAAGAAATGCTTGCAGCTAATTACATAGTTCCTGTTGTGTTCAACTGGCAAAATGGCTTTGACTAAAATGAAATCTATTATTAGGCTTTTAAAGAACAGCACAGAACAAACATGGAAATAACAGTGCAAACCAATATAACTTCTGGGATGATTTTCTTACCCTCATGTTGTTCCAAACTGTTGTTGTTTTTCATGACAAAAATAAGATCTTTTGTCAATAATTGTCACAAAGCTCATGCAATGACAATGGTGGTTCAGAGTGACCATACAAGGGCTTTCAAGCTAAAACAAGCACATAAAAGTACACCATTACAACATTATACAAGTAGTTTATATGACTGTTTTCCAAAACCTTTGAAGCCAGATGACAAGTCTATCCCCTTTTGCGTTCCAAGGAATAAAGTGTACTGGTTTGGACAACACAATCTCAATGCAGTTCGTATCTTTATGAGGTGCCTTGTTTGTTTGAATTTTACCACAATATGTCTTTGCACCAGTGATGTTACTGTGGGTTTGAGATGGGGCTTGAAGAAATACTCGCCCCCAAAAAATTACTTTCTCTGAGTTCAACAGAACAAATAAATGATACAGATTTGAAACAACTTGAGTGTGAGTAATTGACGACAGAATTTAAATGGTTGGGTGAAGTATCTCTTTAGTTTTTGATTTTTTTCTAACGGTCATACATTTTCAGTACAAATTAATACAGAATCACTATCGCATAAAATACTGACGTTCCTGTGCTTATGTTTCCCATGAACAACAAGATGCACGATGACAGAATTCATTTCAGATTAACTGTTTCCTTAATGTATGCAGGATTTAAAGCTTGACACTGCATTATGACAAGATCATAATAATGCAGTCTGTTGCATTAAGCTAACGTTTTAATCATAATCATTACAGCAATTTATGGATTTTTTTCTGCGGCTGAGTGTTCAGCAACAACACACCCGCATTACATTGTAAGCTATTAAGCTAACATTGGATTCGGCTATCAGTTTTGATCGTTAGCTTTGGAAACACTTCCTGTGTGTTTAAAAGTTGGAAGTTCTTAAGTTTTGTAACAGAACGCCTCTCATTTACCTAAGATGCATACGTTCTTTTGTTTTTAAGGTGAGTAGGTGTGAAGCTGAGGATGCGTTACATGTTTAAAGAGAATTTTTTAGTCCCTCAGGTTCAAACCCAGAAAGAAATTTCATACCTTTCAGAGTCTGTCATGCACACATCAAAAGCAAAACAGCCATTTGAATCGAATCTCAACTATGTTTCTTTAAAGGAGAGGTGTGAAGAACTGGCCTTCGTGATGTGAGACTCACTAAAATCAACAGACAATTAGGAATTCTAGACTTTACTGACTTCGGAGGCGGAGGAGGCTTGCGAGCTCACACGCTGGTTCGTTTCATAATTCAAGGTTTCTGTTTATCCGTTATGCATTACCTCTTGAACTTTGTAACTTTATATAAAGGAAGTTGCTTTTAGGTTCAGCTCAGCTTGTAGAGAAAAGTGCGAGCAATGCCAGGGCCATTGGTTCAATTCCAGATGAATGCTCCTACTCAAAAAAGTACTATACTGCATGCATAAACATGTGCTGTAAGCTGCCGAAGGCACATGCATTTAATTGGTAATACATTCTTGTGATGTAAATTAATATTTTTTTCCATTCTTTTTGAATATTTGGATATTACATTATTGATTTTATACTTGTTTTTGTATGTTTTGTGCTTTTGTACTCAACAGAATGGAATGGTTTATTGTGAGAAATACGAATTCATATTTGAAACATCAAAAGAAAAGTGTTTTTGCTACACAAATGATTGTTACAAAATAAGATAGTAAGCTACAATTATACATATATTTTAGAAAAACAGTATACGGTTTTAAATGAGAGAATACGGACAATCACCTGGAATATTTAATTTATTAATGCATCAGCTTACATAAAAAACAATTCAGCATTATTATTCATTTAAAATCCAAATGATTACTTTTAACATTAACAGTTTACATTACATCAATACATAATGAACTAACATGAACAATTGTATTGTCATTAACATTATCAAAGATTATTAAACACAGAAAACAATCGAAATAATTGTCAGTTAATAGCCAATGTATTTATAAATTTTAACAAACAAAACCTTATTGTAAAGTGCTTCCAATCTGTTTTTAAAAAAATTGTCTAAAAGATATTTCATACATACATGGCAAAAGTAACAACTTGCGCTCAAACCAAATCTGGCAATCTGTTTTTTTAATTAAGGCATTATAAGGTTCCATCTGCATTCTGAGTAGTTCTGCGATATTGAAATGTTATTAAATTGTGACAATTTTTTTAACGTCCCAAAATGTACACAATGTAACGCCATACATCACATAATGTAAATAAGTTACACTTACAGTTAGTCATTTAGCAGATGCTTTTATCCAAATAGTTCAGGGAGCAAAAACGCTATGTCATACAGGAGCAAAAATACAATAGGTGCTAATAAAAAGTTACTAGTTTCAACAAAAGCTAGACCAATACTAGTTGAGAGAAAGAGAGTTTTTTTTATTTGTCTGTAAGTCTGTAAGTATTCACAGAAAGGGTGGGTTTTAAGTATTCTTTTGAATGTTGTGAGAGATGTTGTTGACCGGACCAATTGTTCACCAACCAATGTTTCACCAGGAACGAGTTGTGAAGGAGAATGAGTGGGAAACTGATTTACTGCCCTTTTGAGAAGGCAATACAAGATGTCGCTGGTTTGCTGAACGCAAGGTTTCTTGATGGGGTGTAGGAGTGTAGGAGGGTGTGAAAGTATGCCAGTGCAGATCCAGTGATAGTCCTGTAGGCAAGCATAAATGACTTGTATCTGGTACGAGCTTCAACCAGTAGCCAGTGGAGAGCGATGAAAAGGGGTGTCACATGAGGCCTTTTGGGCTGTTGGAAGACAAGGTGTGCTGGTGCGTTCTGAACCAGCTGGAGTGGTTTGATAGCCTTCGTAGGAAGACCAACCTTGAGTCCAACCTTGAGATTACCAGGGCCTGGAGAAGGAGTTGCACCGCATGCTCCGTGAGATAGGGTCTTACCGTTCTAATGTTGGATAAGGCATATCGGTATGACCGCGTTGTCTTTGCAATGTGATCATTGAAGGGCAGCTGTACAACAAATATGACGAGGTTCCTTGCTGTTATGGAAGGAGTGATTGTGGTATTGCCAAGTTGGATGGTGAGATAGTGTTGCACCGTGGGGTGTGCCGGAAACACGAGTAGTTCTGTCTTGGCAGTGCTCAGCTGGAGCTGATGCTCTTTCATCCAAGCTGAGTTTTCACAAGAATAAAAATATGTGGTAAAAATCTTGGATTTGAAAAAAATGTCAGATGGAACTTTGGTGAGAATATTGAGACGTATAAGATTGGAAATTCTGCAGGAATGATCATACTGTTTATTTAAATAAATAATGATCTGAATAATAACATTTATAAATCAGTACTTCTAGGTTTTGCATTTGGAGCCATATAAATGTAGGCAACAGTGCAACCCCAGCAGACTCGTTGTATTAGAATATATTTCAAATGATAAAACAACTCCCATTCTTACTATTTATCTTTCCTTGTTCTGTAATAGAAAGTGTCACTTCAGTATGATACATTGCACCAACAACAAAAAGAAACAGTCACCATGGAGATAGAAACACAAGCTGGAGGGTGTACAAAACTAAGCGAGAAGTGAACTTGAGCCATTCCAGAGAAAGGATGGAAGGAAAAAAAAAGAAGACACATTCTCTGTGATCCTAAAGTTTCACCATCAACACTGTAATGAAGTCCCCTCGCTCCATGTTGTCGTGGTGGGGACAGATTGTGTCATTCTCAACAAATGTGAATCTATATGATGCATCATCTCTGCTTATCCAAACAAAATTCCAGTTCTTCTCTGCTGCAGTCTCTTCCTCTATTCCATGTGCCCTTGTGTATGTGTGAGTGAAACCCTAGACCTCAGGTTTTCTGCATTGCCTCCAGTCCTTATGTTGTAGTTATCTATGCAGTGTTGTGTCTTCTGTAGCTTTTGTACATACAAAACCCTTCACCCTTCCCTGGCTCAGCATTTCACAGCTGTGATGTGGATAAAGCCCTCCTCCGTGCTTCTCTCTGGAGCCCGTGGGCTGCATAATGAGCAAAATACAGTGACTGAGCCAGTAAATGTGCTTAATTTAGTGCAAACCTGCCCGGGTGATAGTTTTCTTCCAACTACGCTCCGTTTGGTCATTGATCTGCACTGTAGCATGCTACAAACATTTATTTTAAATTTATTAGAAACATGCTACAACATTTTTGAAAGCAGAGAATGTTGCACTCATGTGTTTGGCAGTTTATTTTTGATTTAAATGCAAACCTTACAACAATTCTGGAAAAAAGGATTTGGAAGGTTGTTCACCTGTAGTTTAACTATATCATGACACGACACATCACAATACGATATGTATCATAGAGCCATAGCAATTTTTTATAATATGACATCTGTTTAATCCTATTGATTGAGCTGCCAACCTGCAACACATGTCAACATTTTATTTTATTTATCATACATTTTCATTATTCCCTTCCTGCATAAAATATTGTTCAAATTGAGTTATTTGTCAATTTACATAGATGCTTCGATTAAAACTTAAATATTGACAGTTCTTTCCCAAGCTGTACGTACTCTACAAAAAACAGTGTTTAATGTTTTACATTTTATTCAAAATACCATTATACTGTTTTATGTTATTATACTTTTATCTTCAGTTTTATTGTAGTATTATAAATATTTTGAGTTAGCATATATATATAAATATATGTGTGTGTGTGTGTGTGTGTGTGCGTGTGTGTGCGTGTGTGCGTGCGTGTGTGTGCGTGCGTGTGTGTATGTATATACATTTTAAGTTAGTTGTGCTTTGGTCATTTTATTATTATTTTATGATTATTATTGTATCGGTAGATTAGTTTTATATATTATCAGTGTTTATTTATTTTTAAAGTGCCTCAACTTTCTTTAAAAAAAAATTATAATATTTATAAAAAATAATATTTAAATATAAAAATTATATAACAGAAATGTTTTAATAGTTTTTAGTAAAAAAATAAAAAAAATGTTGCCTGGTAAAGCTTTGAAACAATGCAACAATGAAAAAGAGTACCATAAATAAACTTGAATTGCATCTAATAAACTTAAAAATTTAAGTAACCATATCATTGTATCACTTAGTATAGTATCATGTATCGTAGTTGTGTATAGTTGTTGCTAGCCGTCTCTAGTGGCTGAGGTAATTGTCCAGCTTGAAAACAAGGTGAAGCCCAGAACCCAGCCTGCATTGAGACTTTGTGATCTGACCCGACCTAACCTTGACCAGAGCTGTCAAGGCATAAAGCCAAACCTGAAAAGACTCTCTTTTCATTTCCTCTCTGAGCAAGCAGACCCAGAAGCACAGAATCTCACAGCTGTGACTCAAAGGTGAACAACATGTGTGTGTAGGTTATCCAGGTATAAACCAGCTTTGAAACTCATACAGGTTTAGATGATCTTTGAACCAACTCTGTATCAAAACTCTCCTTTGAGAAAATTGTTGTTAAAATGCGCAATGCTCAAGTACCTCACTTATCTCAATATGCATTAGCCGATACATCTTCCAAAATATTATGAGACCTGCGGGTCTCCATTGATGATGCTATCAAACGCCACCTTTCAGCGAGTACTGTAGATTTTGTACAAACAAGAGCATCCTGCGGCGTATCATTCAATCTCAATCGCCTTTTACCATGAAGCATAATGATGTGCTTGCCGTGAAGGTGCAGAAGGGATTGTGGGAGCAGTTGTGGGCTCGAGTGTGAACCGTGTATGACCTGATTGATTGTGTTGTTATTGTTAAGGACTCTGTTCCGTCTGCCTGCGGGACTCTATCTCGCCATTCATCCTCTCGTCTGTTTGCTCTGGCTCTCATAAATTTCACAAGCAGAGCTGAGCTCTACTGGGACCTTAAACAATTGCCTTATTGATGGATGCCCACGTATGAGTGGAAGCGGGGCTTTACAAGAGCTAATACTTTAGGCCCTGCTGATTTTGCTGCTTATGTCTCCTTAAAATATATTTTTATTTAAATAAGCCACACAGACTAGTCCTATATTAGTCCTTTATATACTTCATAGTGAATTCATGCCGTATGCTTAATATTTCAAACTCTAATGCATAATAATGTGAATTCTAATTAATTATAATATCATTGTTGTAAATGATAGGTCACAACCCAATAATGGGTAGCAAGCCTGTTCTGATAGGGTCATACTAAATGCAAACACCCACATGAAACCTTTGAAATTTAAGAGTACGTTTTTAATCAATTTGAAAAGTGGTTTGTTTTCCCTTTCAATTCATGTTATGTTTAGTATTTGCTTATTGCTGGACCTTAATAAACATTTTATTTTATTCTATTTATATAGATGTAGAAGTAAACACTGGGTCAGAAACGCTTGCGATTTATTTAAATTTAAAAAAATTACATAACTAAGTCGTAAAGATATTTGTTTAACATTTCAATTCGGCTATAGTTTGACCAGCATTGTTTCCGTCATCTGAAATGATAGGTCGAGTTTTTCATAATTTTGCATTGTTGCACACCTTTGCAACAAATACATTGTAAAGCAAACAGTGGAGACCAATTTCTGAACTTTGGGACTCATTCCGTGGTGAGGTACAGCGGAATTGCGGGGGGCATGACTAAATCATAATTTTTTTGTTTCGTTTAATATGTAGAATAAAGTATTATTCAAACCCTTTTAAATAAAAAAAATAAAAAATCTCCTTATAATTCACATTCAAATGTCATCATCTTTTTAAATTGTGTTATTATAAACCAAATTAAAACTTACTTAGAATTTTACTCAAATGATTTGTGAACTGACCAACTGCTGTTATACACTTAAATGTCATTTTTAAATAGTATGCAGTATATTTACTTAAGTGCAGTCAACGTTAACCCCTAAAAATATTTAAAGCCATTAACACAACATCCATGTTTTCTGTCATCCTACTCTAGCATTACATTATATAATCAAGCTCTTACTCAAATAAAGGCCTTTAAACTATTGAATTGGTCATATTGACACGTCCAGTTGAGATTGACAGCTTGTTGTCTAGTGTTTTTGAAAGCACAGTCTTCAACGAGTTAAAAAAAAATGAATCCAAAGAGGAGTGAAAATATGAAGCGCATACAGACATGGGGCATGTTCAAGAAATGGTTCCTTGGAAACGGTTTGCAACAGTGTTTGAGATACATTTCTCTTATTTGGTGGGTGTGTCAAGAATGTCATTCCAATCAGCAGTATTATCTACAGTTTATAACGAACGTGGCATTAAAGAGACAGCTCACACAATGGGTCCAAGTAAAGTCGTTTACAAATGTATATACACAACAATTGAAGATTAATAACTTTATTATTAAAATTAAATATAAAGCATACATGATATGTTAGGCCACTATCAATGTCAATTCTGGGTAACAGGGGACATATTAGGTGCAAGCCTCTTTCCTCCTTTTTCGAGAATAGAGATTATATCCAGTGAGGTGCTGTGATAGGCACAAAAGATGATGTGCATGAGGGCAAGGACGGAGTTATATGCATTGGTTTTCAGCCTGTGTGTGAGAGTGTCTTTGTGTGTGTGCACGTCATGCTCTTGTTTATACAGTAATTGCTTCACGACAATAAAGCAATATAAATCCCATCCGCTCATCTACCAAACCCCTCACCTCAGCATCGCC
The DNA here is from genome assembly GCF_015846415.1 of Triplophysa dalaica. Lineage (NCBI taxonomy): Eukaryota > Metazoa > Chordata > Actinopteri > Cypriniformes > Nemacheilidae > Triplophysa > Triplophysa dalaica. The sequence goes on along the minus strand of NC_079547.1, from coordinate 21,030,090 downwards.
CTTCTTGTTTCTTCTTTGTCCTAAGGCCAAATACGGCACACATAACATGTTTAATTCTAGCAGGCATCAGCTCGAGGCACTCAGTGAGACGGTGGGGGTGCTGGCGAAATGGAGTCTTGAAATATTTATTAAGGCGATGCATATTCAGCCTAAGGTCCTTTGTGAGTGCTCTTGTGATCTTCCGCAACACGTTCGCAAATTAAATATTGATGCTGTTTAAATAAATAGGCGAATGGCACGCCCCGGCTCGAGAGGATGCCGGCTGAATAAGTGAAGATATCGGAGGTGGCTGGAACGTGTCTTTCTCAAGAGATGCAAGAGTGATGGGGCCTACAACGTTTATAGGGGACATTTGTTACTGTATCTCCCATCATTGGCTTCTTTTATGGCCTACTGTGCCATGACAAATTTGAAATCCATTCAGAGACGATGTGCACCAGGTTCCTTTTGGAAGAGGCTTTTATCCAAAGAACTTTAAGATATTCAAGAAACATTTAATCAGTTTGCAAATCTTCCCATGGAATTGAACCCATGATTTTGACACTGCTAGGGCTTTATCCAAAGTGACTTACAGTGCATTAAAGACAAGGCATACATTTTTTATTAATGTATATGTTCTCTGGGAATCAAAACCATGACCACTGCACTGCTCTGCCATTTATGATGCATCGGCTTTTAGCGTCAATTCATTGTATTTTATAGCAATCCTCAAATATAACTCACTCCAAAATAAATATATCAAAGATTTGCTGCGAGGCACTAAATTGAGACAAACTGTTCCACACAAAAGCAGTTTGTTCAGTGTACTGAAGCATTTCCTCCATCATCTTCCATTCAGAACAGCCTCTGGTCTTCCTGTTGGGATCCCTTTGCATTTCTGAGGTTGTACGTTTCCCTCAAGGAGGGTCTCTGTACCAAATACTCCCTCCCACCGGCAATGTTTGTACAAACAAGTAGTCCCATCTCAAACCCATACCAATATCATCATTCAGATCACTACAATGGGGGCAGGAGATCGCCGGTCCTGCGCTGACATGACAATCTTTGATAGGCAGGCGCGTGATAACAGCTCGACCGTGAGTGAAACCTAAGCGCTTGCGCACGGTTGGGAGGGGCGGGTGACATTCATTTTCGGTTTACATTTTCGCCTGTTTTTTTTATTTCGGCCCGAAACTAATAATGCCATTTTCGGCCGAACATTTTCGTGTGTGCTGAGCAGCTGATATCTACCTAACTTACTGTCCCTCCACTCTAACCAATGATGCCTGTTTTTAAATTCCCGAGCCTGACTTTCAGTCCACAAGGCTGGCCAGGGGTTCTCATTTCTCTCATCATCTGAAATAAGGAGATATACAATTTTTATTCTGTTTACCACACACACACACACAATCTCCCCTCTTCTGCCGTATTAATTGATCCACCACACTAACGGTAGTGACGTTAGCAAGTTCTGGATAAAATTCAATATACCAACAATCCCCTGCTATTACAGTTACGTTTAATGATAACATGTACTGTATGCTAGCTTTACTTACCAGGTAACTTTACGATAGCATCAGCCTCATTTTCTGGAGTTCCTGTAACGATCGTGTCATCTGCTGCACCTGAAGTGTCACCCGAAGCTGCTGTAGCTTTAGGGGCAGGCTTCCGAAAACACTCAAAGAGTGTACTTTGAGTCTGCTTTCGATTCATATCTTCTAATTACAATTCAGAATAACGTTAGTCTTGCGATGTAAAGACACTCAAGATGAATTTAAAACTTGCGCCGAAAAAGGCCGCCAAGCAATTGCTTTTCCTTGGTAGGTGACGTCAGATCCAGGTCACAGGCCACGGAAGCCCCAATGGTCCAAAAACGTTAGTGATTCGCAATCGCAACACAGAAGGGGTGAATTTATGAATGAAAGTTCTGTCACAAAACGATGTTGTTACGTATTCTCACGTTTTTTAAGTGGGTATACGGAAATCCTTTGACTTTCCTAGTGGGTATACAGCGTATACCTGCGTTCCACGTAGACTACACCACTGGTTCATACGCTCCTTAAAAAGGTGATATAAAAGGTTTTTCACAGAGTTTTTATAGTTGTATTGTTTTCACTTGTATTGTGTTTTTATATTAACATTAATGTTATTGACATTGATATTAACATGTTAGCTTATATATAAATTTTTAGCAATTTTGTTATCCGCCTTTGACATGTCATATTTTTTTGTTTTGTTTTATATTGCTATATAAGTTTAATAACATTTCTTCAGTTTATCTGTAGTTCTATTTATTTGCAGTTAATGATTTTTTTATTTTAGTTCATTGCTAAGCCGACATTACTCTTTTTTTTTTGTTTAAATTTTTTAAGTAATATTGAGAGATATTTTATTTGATTTCAATTATAAGAATTGTTTTAATAGTAGTTTTAGTACACTACAATAACCCTTTAGGTTTCACGAAAAACCATTTACTCAAAGGTTCTAACCTTTGGTTCTTTGTCAACATCTTAAAGACCTTTTCTTCACTAGATAGAACCTTTTGTGAATGTTCGTTGGATGTTAAAAGATCTTTATTGGACCGTTCATCCAAAAATGGCTCTTGTGTGGCTACGTAAAGCTGGTGTTGTCATTTCAACAATATACAGAGCAGTTTACAGTGAAACAAAACAACGTTCCCCAAGGACCAAGGTGCTATACATTCATAAGACATAAACACACAGACTACATAAAGTGCACATGTGCACATGGTGTACTGTATTTTACCATAAGGTATGCACATGCAAGGAAAACTACAAGGAAATTGACTTAAATTTACCCTAGAAATTAAAATGATGCATGAGAATAATTCACATGGAGGAGTATCAAATCTCGCATTAGAATTTGCAGCGTTGAAAGATGAAGAGAGAGGAAAATGCAATGTTGAGTTAAATCTGGTATGCTGTTTCTCCCATCTTGGAAGGTGGCCAGACGTCTAACGCTTGCATACATTTATTCATACAATATACAAAGTACTGTCCATTATACTGTATACTGTCAAAAAGGCTTCTTTAGTGCCTCCATATTTCAATTTCCTTTCAAAGGCATATGCAACTTATAGGGGTGCTGCAACAATGTGTCATGCATTCTGACTTCTTTACAACGTTAAACATGCTGTCTTCCCATGCTTAACATGGTCAACTTGTCAAAAATTGAGTTGGGCATATTACGTAGTATTGCTGTGCTCAATACACTCGCCCAGCGATTGTACAGGTTTCGCAAAGTTTGTTTTCAAACAAATAAAACTGTTTTGTAACAATTTTTCTTAGTCCCTTATTGGACAATTCTCCTGGAAAAGCACACACCACGCCCATGCGGCAGCATGGAGAGCAGGAGAAGGAGCATGCGCAGATGTCACTTTCACTTGTGTGCAGGAGAGAGAGAGAGAGAGAGAGAGCATATGTTCGCAAAGTTCATGTGTTTGTTTGTTCACTGCATTTGGGTGATGGATGTTATATAAACAGTGGATATAACGTGCTAGATTTGGAGATCGTTTGAAACTGATTTATGGAGCGTTCTAGCGCTAAAAGAAGCCGGACATTAACTGCATGCAGTGAGTGAAACTGATGTCTGTGTTTTGTTGAGAATGTGCTTTAGTTCAGACTACCCCTCCCCCTATACGCGGCATATGATTTAGGAATTAATCGTACAGCTGTATCTATCTTTTATCAATGTGATCAAGCTAAATACTCTTCGAAGAGTATGCAATACTTCTCTATAGGTACTCAAGATTAACATGAGATTTGCAGAGTTAGGGACGCTTTAAAGTGACAACCCCAAATGTGATAGCATATATATTTGTGTAGAAAATGTTATGTAGAGTTGCACGCACGGCTGGGCCCTCACTTTTCCTCTAACCTACATTGAGAGAGTGAAGGAAACATCAGAAGATCATTCACTTCCCGCTCTTTCCACCTAAGGATAGAACAGCACCATGGGAATACAGCAGCGCTTCTAACGCTTGGTATTACAAACATCAGGATAATGAGATGAATTCAAATGCTGGTTTGCATTAAGGCCTCATCTTTCTGCCCTGTGTATATGATTTTTTGTTAAGTGTATAAATAGTGATCTTTTAGCTGTCAGACGGAGCCTACTAGAAGTCTCTGGGGATATGATCCAGTTTTAAAGATCCCCTTAGGAAATATGGAATCCCAAGTGATGATACACATGCTGCATATACAAGCGGATATGGAGAATACTGTACATTTATATTTGACACTGACCCCGAAAGACAGACTGGAATAGGCAAACTGTTTGGACAGTGTTTAAAAGGACAAATATTTAAAGATTAAGAAGGGATTATACTCAATTATTAAAAGAAAACAACTCTTTGGCAGTTCACACGCTTATGCAATAAAAACTGTTACATTTTCATTAAAAAAAAATTGTCTTTCAAGGCTTGTTCGAATCCCTGAACTCTACAGAGAAAAAAATACATTTCTCAGAAGTTTCTCAGAAGAGCTCTGCTCTAAAAAATTAAAAAGTTGTATATTGTATAGATAAAATAATATGAATTTGAGTAAATTTGACGAGAAATGCTTGTGTAAATCTTCAAGTGAGTAAATGATAACTTCGGATTGCACAAATGGCAAATCTGAACTCTCTTTTGAAGCTCTAATGTACACATTTCTGACCTCTTTGGTCAGGAGATAAATCTGAGACACACAAGACTCAAGCAAACGTTTCCATTTGCTCACCTTTCAGTCTCATTAATGTCAAGACAAATTATCTGAGATATGGATGACATTTATTTCTTACATGTATCTCTAAGTTTAAGCTGTTAATATAATACTGTTTACCTAAGTAAACAGGCTCCGTTATTATGAAATGTTGCATATTTTAGATCTTCTACAATGGAGCCAAATGTTCCAGAATTTCACATTCAAGGATAGTGTTATCTCAAGATGAAGTTGGACACAAAAGATTGAACAGCTGTGCTGGTTTTTTGAGTGACTGTTTCAAACATGTTCAGTCAAGAGGAAAATTTTCCTGTCTGCCAAAAGAGCCATGCAGAAACCAAACAAAACCTGACTGTTCAGATATACAGTAGGATTGAAATCGACATCTGCAAGTGCAACACTTAAAATAGGCATAATGGATTTCAACCTGATCTCACAGGAATTTGTAACTATTTTAGGCTTTTTCGTATGTATTTGTATGTTGTGAATCTTAAAAAACATACCATAACTAGGAAAAAAGCAATTATGAAGCCACCCCCAACCCTAACATCACTGGCGCGTAAGCAAATTGTAAAGAAATGTACGAATGATATTGTACGTATTGTAAATTATTTTACGATGTAAATGAGACTGTGATGTGGATTTAAATATTTTATATCAGGTTTCATCAAAGACATTTATGTAGCTTTTCTTATTGAGAGTATAAGAGTTCAGTCCAGTTTTTCAGTTCATGAGTTAAAGAGAAATATTTAGTTGCTGTCTATTTGAAATCGTCTATCTTCATTTTTCATGATTTTAATTTTTTGGCATAAATCATCAGTATAATTAACCCTTTATGTTTGTTACTTTTTTTTGTAAATATCTAACCAATAAAAAGTATTATACACTACACTTTGTGGTTATTTGGTTTTAAAATAATGTCTCTAAAATTAGAACAACTCTTAACCAGACGAATTCTACTGTCGCTGCTACCTGAGCAGCCTTATTCTGTGTTCGGGTCGGTATACACAGCCCCCCCATCAACTGCTTGCGGAAGAGTGCCACATGGTTTTCAGAAACAAGGTTTGCCTGTGTCATCAGATTAAAGAACAAATTCAAGTTTATTTTGCTGCCCACGTGAAGCTTTTACAGCGATAATTGCTCTTCTTAACCACATGTGGGATCAGTGACAAAAAGTTCTAAAAAAAGTACTTGTCAACTTTGACAATATAGTTTTTATTAATTTGAATAGTACAGTGTTTTCTCCATTTGCTTAAAAACTGTGAATCCAGACATCTGATGTTTCGGAAGGACAGCAAGGATTTATTCTCACACGTTAAAAACAACATAGTGAAGATTTAAGCTTTGAAAAGCTTTGTGATATAAAAGCACCATAAAAAGTTAAGTGTGTTATTAACCACCCAACCACATCTGAATGGAGAAAAAAGTGTTAATACAAAAACAAGCAGGACTCAGCTCTCAAAAGATGGGGCCGTGTCCGCTGGTGGCACTGAAGCCACGCCCACTCCAATCGCTCAACCTGAGTCCCCAGCCCAGTAGGCTATATGTGAATTATGTGCATAAGTTTTATGGGAGGATTTGAAATCTGAATTTAAAAACATCAATAAATAATTCACGAGCAGGTTAGAAAAGATAAGCGTATTTGACTTGCTGTCCGGGGAGAGGGCTCCGAGCCCGGCAGTTTCTTCCGAACTCTGAGTACTCTCCCCATGTCCAGGGAGAAGGCTTCGGGCCCGGTAAAAGTCCAAACCAAGAGCACGTTGTGATTACAAATAGCAGCCGGCAATGTTCAAAGACAGCATTTGTGCACAGAGGCCGCTTAGAGACACAGGCTTCATAGGCATCGTAACAGAAGTCTATATGGATTATAAACAGAGAGCGTCTTTGCTATTACCACTCACATATAAAAAACTAAAATATTTACCCGATAGAAATTCAATCAAAAGTTATTGAAAGTAAAAGTTAAACTTACATTTATACAAAACTAGGCTCCAGCGGGCGTTTCGGCGAGTTTGAGCCTTCTCGAACAATTACGTTCATCGTACGTTGTTATGGAAACAACTGGTCTCCGTCATTGGTCAGCTGTGAAAAGGCGCTTGACAGGGCGTTTTTTCAGAGAAGTTGAACTATTTTCAACCTCAAAAGACGCACTGAGCTGCATTAAAAGACTCTGGTGTTTTAAAAAGCGATCAAGATTTTTTTTAAAACATGGTTTACTCCATAGGATTATAATTTAAAACAGACGCCAGCAGCTTCAGAAAAGAAGTCAAGTGTGAACACAGACAGCTTTATCTATATGTAGTGGTTCTCTGTTGAGCTGATAAGGTAGATGCTGGAATTGCTGATAGCGAACCAGCCGGGTGGATTAATATCTGCTCGTGCTCGTCTTGAAATTTGTTAATTAAACATCATTCACTGAAGCAAGTCGCGATAAAGTGCAGTGATCATCCTTCCGCTCGCATCTGCGTTACAATTTGCTTGTCATTTGGCGGGAGATTTGTTTAGTTGGAAAGAGTGAGAGCATGAAATCATGTTCGTAAGCTTACAACACTGAGCTTGTGATTGATTGAGCAGACACCTGATGCTATAGGCGCTCTGGTTATGAGGGAGGGGCCATGCATGCTCGGAGAATCCATTGCGTCATCGAGCCCCCGTTTAAGCCCCGCCCAAAAAAAATAGAGAACAGAGAATCGGTGAAAATCTGTTTAACGGTTTAACTCCACAATTCAGTACTACATACTTCTGCGTCTTTGCAATGTATTTCAGCAATACATTTCTAACATTTATAATGCATTTAGAAAAAATTCACAGAATCATCTTTACCTGGACTTTAACATTGACATCAGCTTTACTACACCATGCCATTTTACAGACAAATCTGCACGTTAAAAAGGTTTAACAACATACAGTAATTCTAACTCAGTCTGACTTTATTGGGGTACAGCGTGAAACGAGATCCAAAGCCCTGACTCACAATTAGAGATACACCAGACCCAGCAGCACTATCATTTAAAACCTCACATCATCAGTCAAAAAATCACATTGCAAAAAACCCTCAGTGAGAGAGACTTCCGAGGGAACCTAATTGAGAGCAGGGCCTGTTGTGGGTCAGATCTGTGTGGTATAAACTCTCTTTCTTTTTAATTAATACCAGTGGGCTGTCACAGTCTCTAAGTTTGAAGTCATGAAAGACGAGTCAACCTTGCTGCCATTTGAAAACATGACTGTGTTTTGATACCTCATTTTTTGTCTTTTTATCACCTCCCTGGGTGAAGGTATTTGTTAAGGACTGATCTGCGCAGGCTTGTGTCGCTTTTCATGTAACTTTTAAAATAACAATTCAGACGTCAAATGGATTTTGACTGATTGATGTTGAATGATGTTAAAATGCTGATGTGATTGCGTTAAATGCTTGCAATGTTGAATGTTCGGTAAAGTTTTGAATAATACTGCAATTTTTGACCTAAAGTTGATTAAAATTGAAGGCTGTTTTGAACACAGCAACAGTGGTGTTTAATCCTTTGCGGTCGACATGAATAGGTAAAGTCTTTTCAAATGATTTTGAATGACCCAGGCAGCAATGTCGGACACTCGAATTCTTTCATTCTACATGATTAATGCTTTGATTTCTACAAGATAAAGAGTACTTGGAAGTAAAATGGGATGAACACATAAAATATTATACATTCCTAAACTAACATCAGACTACATGCATTAATAATGTCTACAAATTATATTCAACAGTAAATTACACTTATAATTATTTTCATAAAGCATAGTTGTGTTAGCCTTGTGTTCAAAGTGCAAAGATATGGAGTTCGATTCAAAGGGAGCACAAATACAAATGAGTTGCTTTGGATGAAAGGATCTGCCAAACGCATAAAATATATCATCAGAAAGTCTGAAAATAAAGATTCTTGACTTGCGTGTCAAAGGTATATATAAATTAAATGAATTATAGTTTGATTAAAAGTTTCCTCAAGATTCTGACAATGATTGATGATGATTCATTAAAAGTTTTTTATTCATTTAGTCATGATTAACGGTGAGTCACAACTGACACGCAACTCAAAGTTCCATTACTGAATGCATTTCTAAACAGAAGTATGTTCTGAGGTAGGATTAGAAAAATGCCTTCAACAATAAATGTAAATAAACTGAAAATCTACATTGTATGCATTTGGATGTGTGAGATCTATATTTAATAAACGACACCAAGTGTATTTGAACACAATTGAAGTAAAGAAGTACCTTTAAAGCTAGACCAGCTTGCTGGAATGCCTCTTTTGGCCTTATTGCATAAACATTTGTAGGAGTTTGCCTTTCAGATATTTATGAAAAACAAATCATGCAACGTGATTTACTAACATTTATTGGTATTTTCGCCAATTATTTAACGCCCCAAAACGCATGTCTTAGACCCTAAAAGCGCTGCTCTTGATGGATTGCGTTTATCATTATGGAAAATAGATATTGCGCTTGTATTTTCAAATGTGCGCCTTGTCAGTAAATCACCTGCAGAAATTTTAACTCCTTTGAAATTGCTCTGAATTTCTCTTTGCCTTGTTTAGTAAATCTGGCCTTTAGTCATAAATCTCTATTAATCAAAACGATAAAGAAAATCTGATTACAGCTTATTTGTGTCTAAAAAAACAAACAGTTTTACCATCTAGAAAATACAGTGAAAGAAGGAATACCATGTTGAATGAGTAGTGAGATTGATTTACTCAAAGCCCATAGGGGAACCAGATGGATCTTCGTCACCTGCCCAGCTTTGAAGTTTCCAAACCTCAGCACTGCAGGATGTCCACCAAATGAGGGATCATATTCTGTTTGATGCCATTTTTTCCCTCTGCATTGAGAGATAAAACAACATGGGGAGATTTGTTTTTATTACGTGTAGCTTGTGTAAGATCGTGAAGTCTGGCTAGTGAAATCTGAGGTTCATAATACTGTTTGCGTAGACTTCTGGATTGCGAGTTAGTGCTGAGGGAATAAGGGACTTGTCTGTTAGACACACATATTAGCTGTAAAACCATCAGACCCACAGAATTTGAATGTAATATCTTCTCTCTCCAATCCTGTCCTTGTTCTTTTTATATTTTTGTGACTAAAAGAAACAAAAATCAGAGGTAAATCAGTGGTAAGAGCATTGCGTTAACAATGCAAGGTTGTGGGTTCGATCCCAGGGGATTGCAAATACCTATGTAAAATGTATAGGATAAAGCTTTGGATAAAAGCGTCTGCTAAATGCCTAAATGTAAATGTATTCTTCCAAATATCTTTCTCTGTGTCCATCAGAACAGAGACATTTCTGAAGATTTGGTTGAATTCGAGTTGGAGTAAATCACGACAGAATTTTTATTTTTGGTGAACTGTCTCTTTACAGCACACTTTTCCCATGGACGATTATTTTTCAATGTAACACAAAATGAGAGTTTTAAAGAATCTGGCAGACTCCACAAAAAACAGCACGCTGGTTTGGACTGATATGTGGGAGAGTAAACAAGGACATACTTCGGGTGCGCTTCTGTTTTATATGTTTACGTAGCTGTATACCTTGAGCTAAATGTCACAAGTGGCACTGGCCAGCGCAGTCAAGGCGTTTCACAAAGTAGTAGGTCGTGCAGTTGTCAGTTGATGATGTTTTCTTACATAGCTCCTCAGGGTCCAGTGCACAGTTAAATGAAAAGACTGCCATTATTTACCAGACACTTTTCAAGGACCTCTGACTCCGTCTCCCATCAGCGTCTCATCTATCTTTCTGTAATTCTTAACAAACACACCGTTTTTTGACTCCCTGTCAAAGAAAAATCTCCATCCCCGGGCGGCCAAAACAAGCCATGAATCCAGTCTTTAAACACCTTAGGTAAGGCCTCATCCACTGATGCCAGTAAGGTTTTGGTTTACATTGCAAAACCATAAAGAGTTGTTCATGACTGCTCTTTAAAGGGATAGTTCACACAAAAATGAAAAAAACATCATAGTCATTTAAAACCTGTATGACTTTTTGTCTTCTGCAGAACATAAAAGAAGATAATTTGAAGAATGTTGGTAACCAAACAACGGTGGTAGCCACTGACTTGAATTGGATTTGTGCATACAGTGAATGGGTGCTGCCGCTATTTGGTTACCCTCTTTCTTCAAAATATCTTCTTTTGTGTTTTGCAGTAGAAAGAAAGTAATATAGGTTTTGACAAGGGGTGACTAAATTATGATGATTAAATTGTTCATTTCAATGATAAAAGTAAATGCATGGCTTGGTTTCAATGATTTATGGCCGTTGTGTCTTTTTCTACTGACTGTCACCGTTTTCGGGGCCTAGTCGGTTCAATAAAGTTTAGCTAGTCTCCCCTTTGTACTACCCGTCAGACCAGCTGATAAGTGCCCCAAACCCCCATAAGACTCACCTGACATATTAAAATAAACTTGGTGCCAACTAAAGAAAAGCTTTTTTGCATCAGAGTTGAAAGGACAAATGATGGGAAGTGTAAAGCAAAGGGAAATGAACTGTGTCATGGATGCATTCAGCAGTAGGTTGTGCTGTTTCGTAAAGGAATTTCACATGACCTGGAATTGGGTTTTGTGAAATTCACAGGTTTTCTTGTCAACTGTGTAAATTACTTGTAACTTTTTGGATTAATATGATAACTCTGGATGAACACTTTTGTATAGTAAATTAATCGTCTTTATTATTAAATCTTATGCTGCTTGTCTTGATCAATACAGTCTAAACAGATTTCTGTGTTTGGAAAATATGTTATTTCTAAATCAACTGCAGTACGTTTTGAGAAACATTAGTATCAGCTTATTAGTTCCTTGTGAATCAAACCCATAACTTTGGTGTTTCTATTGCACCATGCATGCTTTATTTTGAATGCCGATTTTATTTTGGACATGGCACATTCCAATAAAAACTAGCTAAATCCAGATCTACAGAGCTGCTAGGTCTCTTCCAAAATTATTTTGTTGCCACTGAGACACTTAAAAATCAAAAGGTCCAGTTCATGACCATCCAGTATTAATGGAGACAAAACGGCTTATGAAGAAAGCGCAGGCATTAGACGTGATGCAAAGATCACTATCCAATAATCAAGCCACCAAGCTGTGACACTTGCTCGCTGCATTTAGGGCGTGCATACATTCTCTCAACTAGAGGTAGCCAGATTAACACCATTATCAGCGCGCCTTGAGGTGCCACAACTGCGCACTGCATCCACTCTGCGCGTCTGCTGGAGGAGATGCGCAACGCATATTTCCAACCAACCGCGTCTGCCCATATGCACTAGTATTTTGGACCACTCTGCTGGTGGAAACGGGGCACGTGTGTGCAGTGGATACGCCGGGGCTCTTTGATTCGTGAAGTAATCGTCGGGCGCTTTCAGGAATACGCGGAACATCTCCGCGCACCAAGAGGGAATAAGCCTCATTTTCACGTACTCGTCCTTTCGAGGGGCATTTATTTGTTACTTAAAGTGAGAGACCGATATTGGAAAGATGTTGCCGACGAAATTAGAGGGGTATAGGGGCTGAGGTTTATCCCATCACTAAATATGGAGTAAAACCCCACGTCTTTTCTTGTTTTAAGTGGGAATACAAGAGTATCGCATCACGGTGAGTTGATACACTGTAACAGTTACATTATTCTAATATGAGTTGAACCTCCACGCGTATTAATTTTCAGCAAGTTTCATTAGCATCATTGTAAATTATTTATTTTTGCATTAGAGTATCAATATTCAATTATTAAATTCCTTCGTTATAAATATATTCAGGTTGTTAATATACCCATAAGCACAACATAAAATGCTTAAATACTGGACATCGCTATTACAATTGATTTTTTATTTTACACATAAAAATCTGTCCACGACCCCAATGGATTGCTACTCTTATGCAACGCACGGATAGGCGAATACACGCTGTTTGGATATCCTTTGAAAGGGGGCGTTCGCATAAGACGCATTCTGTTGTTTCTTCCGTGCTGTTTTTCTTAATTGTCTGTCTATACACATGCGTGACGGACGTTATTGACCGTAACGTCGCGTCTCCGGCATTGCGTTTTTAATAACGGCGCGTCAAGTTAGAAGCAGTTCAACTTTTAAAAACGACGGCATGCCCTTCTATTCTGTTGCCCTCCTTTCTTGGTTCAGGGGGAAAGAATGTGTCCTGTGTAGACCCCCGTTAAGAGCATCAGACGCGGTTGTGGTAACGGTGTATGTGTCATTTATTTGACGAGTTGCACAGTGATCTCAGTCATCAATAGAGTACAGATGCATGCAAGGGGCACAAATCTCTTGCAGATAACTTAGTATTCCCTCTGACTCAGTGCTCATTTCAGGATAAGAAGGAATGAATTGACTGTGAGCTGCTGCGTGTCTTCATCTCCATTAGTTGTGTTAAGTCACCCGTTGCAAAAATTCCCCTAGCCTGTATACACATATTCCATTATCTCCTGCAGTATGGGAGATATGGGATAGAAAGAATGTGGGACGTTATAGATGAAATGACACAAAAAGAAATTGTGAATATCAGTTCACAAAAGTTATGGAATGCTTGGAAAAAAAACTGGGAAGGGGAATTTGGGTTTTCCTGGTCTGAACATTAGAAAAAAGAAGAAAATATATTTTTATTATATAAAATAAATTTATATTATTTATATGATTTATATATATATATATATATATAAATACAGATTTGTTTATTCAGTATAAGGAAACAAGCATCTACCTGTTGTTATAGAAAGCGAGATATTGCTTTGTGTGATTGCTAATTGTTTAAATCGATTAATTTTAATAACTTGCACACAAACGGAAAATGTAACTCTGCTCCTGCAATGTGTATGAAATAATTGATCCAAAATTCTTCATGTATAATAAATTAATCGTGGAGGACTGGAAAAAACTCAGTCAGTAAAATCAATTGATCAGCAGTTTGAATACTTTGGAATATTCATAAAACGCTTAATAAGACAACAATGAACATAACACACACTCATTGATTATCTTGGGTATCTGACATGAGCTAGTTTCTTCTTAGGTAAACCTCCAAACAAGATCAATAAAGTCATCAGCCAACACTGCCTCTCTAGCCTGGTTTATAATCTTTTAAAGGTGTGACTTAGCTCTGAAGACTTTGATTCCGTAGCAGGAGAGAGAGTGAGAGAGGGAGATAGAGATAGAATAAGAAGCACATCCGGATCTATCCACACCACATCTGCTATTCAAATAGCAACGGGATCCTTCTCTCGTGTGTTCATGTTTATTTATGGATGCTTGGCTCATCTCATTTTGTTGCTAACAAGCACATCCAAATTAGAGGTGAGAACATTGAGAAACAGCGGTGAGCGGAATAGAGTTGAACCTCTCCACGGCACTGCCGGCTTCCTCTGGGACTATTTACATCTCTCATTGTGCTGCATAAAGTTTATTTAAAAATAAGGGTGGATTGATGCATTGATAGTTTATATTATAGGGCATTTTTTCTAACCCTGTCACTCTTAATATCCACCTCTCTTGAGGTACCCACGGCCTGTTTTGAAAACTTCTACTTTTGTCTGTATCTCCTGCGTGTTATTTCAGTTTTTTGTACATTTTTGGCTGTCGCGGCTTATGGCAAGAATGTGCTGCAATGGTTGAATTGTGACATCTTCCTCTCTGTTAAGTGCACTTCAGCTACTCCTCTGGTTCCGCAACATTTCTGTGAAACGTCGTTCTGCGTTCAATAGCGAAAGAGAGAATGCATGTCTAGGAATGTTGTTCCATGTTGTGTCGCTTTGAGTTCCTTTTCTCGGATGCTGAATATCTACTGTGGTGGACGAGAGCAGATGTTTTGTGTTTTGGTTCAACACTATAGATGTTTTTGTGTCTCTATTCATTCACTGTTGATCACTTGTACTTGCACTCAACCCAAGCATCTTTATAAGTATTTAAAGCTCTATACGACGATGTGTATTCTCTTTATAAAAATGATGGCTTATATAGTGACCATGTGGGTCAGGATCCAAACTAGACCAAAAATGGCCATAAAACCACCCCGTGTAATTCATGAGCTACATTCCAAGTCTTCAGAGGACATCCTGTAACTTGTGATGACCAGACCAACTTGCATCCAATTGTACTGATACACTTCCCCTTTCCATATGATTTGTTGTATTTCTCTGGAAAAAATAGTACTGTTGTCAACAAAAAATGACATAATTCTCTTACACGGACGTGTCTGACTATTCGTTGCATCTAACATTATCACAGTGCTCTTCTCACTTGAATTTAACGGTCTGATGGTAAAGCCTGGAACATGATTTATCATCGTTGGCTAAAACACAATATACATCAGCTTCACACAATGATGGATGATTCATAGCAGTGGTGTGAAACCAACTCCCAATCTCAACATTAACACCAAGAACCACCAAGCAGCTCATATACAGTATGATGTACAGTAATGCTTATAAGCAGAGTGTTTGACAATTCAAAGCTGTAGTGTTAGTAGTCACTGACACATTTATCCAAAGTGACCTACGGAACATGTAATGGGTACAATCTGCCTGGAGTGTGGTACGGTTGAGTGCATTGCTCAAGGGTAAATATTGATGGTTTAAGGATGTTTTCTTGTGGGAATTGAACTCTCAACCTTTCAGTTACATGCCCACCACCCAGTGATTTAGAACGGACAGGACCAAAATACCCACAACTTAAGTCTGTCTATGGGGTGACCACGTATTCCTGAATCAGCATCAGATGTTGGTTTTCATTCTTGTCAAACAAACTTATTCTTTACTCTTATCATAACCTCAAATTTCCTCTAAATTAAAATATAAATGATAAGAATGTTGTTCCCTCAGGTTCAGACTCACCCTAATCCAAAATCTGTGGTTCTGGTTTTGCATCAGAATTCAGATTTTATGATCAAGCGAAAATCCCGGAACAGCACAAAAATGTTTAGTGTACTACCTTCAAAAGCAACAAAAATCAAAAGCATTTAAACTTTAAACCAAACACTTGTTTGAAGTGCAGGAGCCCAACAAACAAAATTAAGACAAGGTCCTAATTAAATGTTGTAAATGCATAAACAGCAATGAAATATGCACAGAAATATGGTTGCTATTTGAATTCAGGACTGTTTTTCTTCACAATGTTACCCTATGAGAACAGATCCGGAAGCACATTTTGAATACTTTGTTTCATAAAATTACAAATTTACAAAATGCGTTGCAGATCTGCTCTGATTTGGGTTTTTATCCACAAGTTAAGAATTGCAGCTCTAAACCCAACCCTAAAATCTGATTGGTTGTTTCAGGACCAAGACCGATGTTGACACAGGAACACATTTTACTTGTCAAATTCATTGTCACTTAATAATGTTCTCAATGTGAGATTTACAGTTAAACCACAAATCTGATATCTATAGCCTATTCAGCTTCAAGAGGAAGTATTACTGGATGATTGGCTGGAAATGCAGTTTTCATCATCAGCCAGTGGGTTGTTGGCATGTAATGCGTTATAATCATGGGCACTACGCCCCCTTGCCATGTTCGCGTTGTCGTCCAGTTCTAATCACATGTGGGTGGTTGTGCATGCCCTCAGTGTGTTTTTACACGTTTGAAATCAGCCCCCTGGCCCACCAGATCCTTTGCAATTAAACTGGCCTTTCTGGAGAAACATGCGCCTTTGACAACCTCTCCTATCAATTACAGCATATGACAAAGCAACGTCCGTGCTAACCAAGAGTCATCTCATTTACTAGGAAAATAAAAGCATGAGATGCTTTTCATTGCATATCACTACTACAGAGGTGCCTTATTACATTTGCCTCATTACATTTGCTAGTTCTCATCGCTTTGCTGAGTAATTTGCCATGCCTCTCGTTGAAAGATTGGTTTCATCCCTTATTTGAAATAACGCACATCTTTCAAAGAAAAATTGCCAAGATCTTTTTGGCACACGAGGTTGCATGCGCAGGTCATAATGGAAAACAACTACGATTATAGCATTTGGTGAACTGCGGCTACGGTCCCCCCACCCAGTGTCACAAGCCGAGCTGTGCAATCCAATCTGACAGACTTTTCCTGAGGCGTAATGTGTCTCGGAACCTCAAAAGGCACCAAGCAAATCCACCCAAAGATCCCCTATCCCTAGAAGAATACAGCGGAAAACAAGTTTTTTTGGAGATCATGCAATTATAAGTAAATGACATCAGATAACCCTTCCTCTAAATTATATG
The DNA here is from genome assembly GCF_015846415.1 of Triplophysa dalaica. Classification (NCBI taxonomy): domain Eukaryota; kingdom Metazoa; phylum Chordata; class Actinopteri; order Cypriniformes; family Nemacheilidae; genus Triplophysa; species Triplophysa dalaica. The sequence goes on along the minus strand of NC_079547.1, from coordinate 21,013,168 downwards.
CCGTTTCATTTATTCATTTAAAGGGCCAGCGCGGTAAAAAGATAAGCCGTTCCGAACTGTGTGTACACAAATGATTTTAATCCTCAGGGTTGATGTCGTTACGAGCTTCGCAACAATTCATTATGTGCTCAGTGAAGACTGACTAACTGCAGATAGAAAATAAATATAAAATAAATGATATGGCCTCAGGCTATAGAGCTGGAACAGTGACAGTCTGGGATTTTCAAAGGGAAATAAAGCAAGCAAAGACATGTCTCAAGTGCTCGCTGGTGGAACCTCGATGTGAAATATGGCAAAAATCCCAAAGTGCATGCCAGTCAAGATAAGTTTTACGAGTATTAAAAATAGAACAAAAGTCTTTTGATGAAGAAGTTCACAAGATAGCGGATAAGGAGCTACGTATGAATCATCCCTTCATTTTCATGAAGTTCATTCATTTTCTCAAGTGAAACAATAAGTGAAACACAGGCTATTGTGCTTACTCTTTTCTATTAATACGGCAAACAGATCATCTTAATGTGGGCAACTCTACAAGACAAAATGTAGTGAGCTGGCTCATTGCCTGCTGCCTACAGCTGCCTCCTAAAGCAAAGTTTCTTACAGTTGCTAATTTAGTTGGAAAAAACTTTGTGTCAAGAAAGTGTCTATTTTGCCTTAAAATGCTGTAGTTAGCTCACTAGATCTTGGAAAAGAGAAAAGATAGATTGTATAACAGTATGACAAATTTTGTTCTGCTACATATACATAAAACTGAGGTAATCCCAACGACAAATTATCTGTGTAGTTGACCCATGAAGTGAAATATGTTGACAGCTAAAGAGATTGTAAGACAACTCTGCCTTTACATTTCTTAGGGGGTCAAATGTGTAATTTTTTGGGACGATCCATTGACAGAAATGCAATATTATATACAAAACTATGTCTTCAGAGGTGTACAAAGATATAATGAACATAATGAAGCGTTATGTTTTTATTACCAAAGACTAATGGTTTTCAAACAGGGAGGCGCAGAGGACCTGGGGCGCGACGGTTCCCCAAAACCCCAAGCTTTGGAACTCGATCCCGAATGCAAGGAGGAACTCAATTGCAAATTGATGGAGGGCAATGTTCCGTCTGAATCAGTTTGCACGAGCGGGCGCGCAGACTTTTTGTAGGTCCTGCGCAGTGCAATTTTAGGCTGCGCACAAAAGCTAAATATTTACAAAGTAGGCAAACATCCACTCAGGAAGCAGCAATTACCTCTACATCATCGTAAGAAACAGGTAGATCAAAAAGTAATTTCAGAATGAGCGCAAGTCACTCTCTCTTCCGATGAGTTCAGAGTGCGCTTGAAGGAAGTGGCGTGTAAATAAAGTATAAAGTTCATATATTTCTGAACTTGGACGCCTGTTTAAAGCTGTTGACATTTATTAAAGATGTAAAGTGCTATTTTTGACACAAATGACACCACCGCATCTGTATTATAAACTGCGAAAAAACTCAATGTTAAATCAATGAAACTCGTATCGTTCTCCTGATCTGGCAGATTAATCCTTTTGGAATAATGCCCAAAATACTACAATTTTGTAATGGTTTTAATACAAAAAGATTATGGTTCACAATGGTATTTTAATGGAAGCCATTAACTTCTGTGATGGTTTCTTTGTTTTTATCAGCAGGGTTGTTACATTTATAATCTGATTTCTTGGGATCAATCAAACAGGTATTCTTTGTTTCTTTATGTATAGTTTATATATCTACATTTTTAACATTAGCTTATCTATCCTCATTGTACAGTATGGGGGTGGTGCGCCAGTTCTTTAAATGGGTTTACATTGGGTTTACATTATTTTCGTATGCGTTTTTTTGTATTTGGCGCTCATTTGTAAAGTGTGTCTAAATTGTCAAAATGCTTTTCAAAGTGCTTGCTACAGAAGTAAAAAACTAAGAAAATCAAACCCAGTCCAAATTTTTTTATGACTGACGAAAATATTGAGGGCAGAGTGTAAATTTCTGACACAAATTTCTGACTCAAGGACGCAATGTCCTTTAGAATAAGCTCTCATATCTACATACACCGCAGGTCCCCTTACATGTACAATAGCCCTAAAAAGACAAACTGGGGAGTGCGTTTTCAATTTCTTATCTCCTTCAGCAAAGAATCGAAAACTTGACATTTTAGTTCTGTGTCGGCCACCCTTCTTTGAAAGAAAGGGATGGAGTGAGCCATTGGTTGCAATTCACAACCTCACCGCTAGATGCCGGTAAATTTATACACTGGCCCTTTAAAATAATAATAATAGAACCACAGTGGTCAGCATGTGGTACATTTTTTCAATGAAGAAAGTACTGAAGACACAAAATTTGGTCTTGGAAGAATCTGATTAGAAATTGCAAACGTCTCCATTTGCTATTCAGTTGATTTGCCTGTTGTAGAAGAAATAATGGAGATAGTATCCAGTTCTCCTGTGTAATTTTTCTTTTCTTTGGGAAATTATTCGGTCAGAATAAACCCCACGCAGAGCATCCAAGGATGTAATTTAGCCTATACAGTATATGTAGGTGGAATCCTATGTATTACTGAAAGTAGCGCTAGTTTGAAGCTAACAGTATTTAGGTTGGCTGCTACCTCCTATTAATAGTCCAGAGAAAGTAGCTTTTGAGGTCAACAAATTCCAACCCCCTGATTTCTTTGATGTTGCAGGTTTCTGTTTGTTTCTTTGGTTTCGCATGTGGTGCATAATCAAGACTGCATTAATCTTCAAAAGTTTCTATTTTTTCAGAAATCTGTCAATCAGGTTTCTGATAAGAATGTGAAAAAAGACTGTATAAATATGCTGCTTTGGATTTCACCTGACTGTTCACATTTGCATACATATATTAACTGTTGTTAGATTCTTTTTAGTTCAGAGATAACAATCCCATTGATTTCCGTTACATTTCCAGCTTTGTTCCAACAACCTTTCCACAACATTTATCCCCGCAGTTAAGGTGATCATTTCAAGAGAGGTCTAATCCATCAGAACAGTCTATAAAAGCGAAGCGCCTGTCATATTTGGACCAAAATGTCTCATTTTAATTATTTCTGTAATTACTTTCCCCCACAGATTATCCGTCTCGCATTCAAGGGAAAAATCATTCCATTCACAAGCAATTGGATGAGAGTCATACTTGCCCTTGGCAACTAAAGATGACGTTACTATGGAAACGACTTGTGGTGCTATCAATCATTGGCTGCCTAGCAGGTAAATTATTGTGCTGCTGATTTCATTCATACTGAATGTTTTTGCATGTTGTTTTATATATGTAATGGGCTGTCACATTTATGGCACTTGAAAGAGAAAATTAAATTATAATCTTAAACTTTGGATAAGATACATGTTTTTATCATTTTAACTGAATTCACCCTAAGTTTAAGTCTTATGGTATATTTTAAAATGAAGAAACGTATGGTATTAAGAAGGCATAGTTGACCTAAGTGCTTAATGTTTTATTTTCAGATCTTGCATTCTTTTGTCATGTTACAAAAAAATTCTGACTGATACAAAATGTAAAACCCTAAATACAGTTTTTGTACATTATTTGTGAAGATGCAGTTTATTCTAAGTAATCAGATTTATTTTGCAACCACCCAAAACATCCCAAAATAAACCTAGCAACCACCCAAACAGCATGGTTACCACATACAAATGCTCTGACAACCACCCAAAACACCCTAGCATTATGATAATCCTTGGTCACTTACATTTTCTTCAGAAATTGTAAAACAGAATGCATACGAAAATAAAATGTGATTATTATCTTTAAGGCAGTTGGGAGTGTTTAATTCATTTGCGAGGCAGTTTTTATTGCCTCCCTTCATCCAGTCCCCCTATATTTGTTTACATTCATACTCCCCAAAGGCTGTAGTGAGAGTGAGGCCTAATACTGTGTTTGTCAAAGATGATTATCGAGATCCTTGGAATGGAGGCACGTCTGCATCTCAGCAGCAGTCACTTCCTCTCCCTGCCCCTCTGGACCCAACAGATTACAAATGAAACTTGGAATTCAAAGGCATTATTTGTTCATCAATTTATTTTGGTTCTTTTTGGCTGCAACAGAAGGTTTGATTAATGAAGGAACAGATGTTATTGTTTGGAAAAATATAGACTAAATCATTTCGTCTTCGTCTTGTACTCATGAAACCGAAACACAGAACAATTCCAATCGGTACATGCATCAAATTCCTATTATATCACCGACAACTGTAGTTATGGTGTGCTTTCACAAATGATGCGCACAATTGTTCTTCTAGATATTTAAACAATAGTAGCTTAAACATGAGTTCACATACATTTTTTATAGGATATTTCAGCTTGTTTGCTGAATTCTCTTGTTGTTTTGTTAAGGTGGCTGCAGGGTGTTTTTTAGTAATTTTAATTAATACAGAGGAATTAATGGCTGCAAGTCTCTGGCATCTATTTAGAGATTACATAACACTCAACAATAGGGACTATTTCTTGTGTAAGTAACTGCAAAAGATCTGAATAATCCTATTTACTGTATATGTGTTTTTTAGTATTTCTAGCAAAAATTCAATAAAAGTCTGTTCTTAGTTGTTGCAGGATACAATATGTTAGATCTGTATAGGTTATTATTGAACATTTGAGTCTGATTTATAATAGAACAGTAATCTTCTAATCCAGATTAAAAAACAATCTTTTCTATGCATTATATTTGGTTTTGCTGAATCTCCTGTATTTGGAGCGTTTTTTAATCACTTTAACATGTTTTAGTTAAAACACAACAGTATGCATTTAATGAAAACGTTCGCCAGTTTTCGAACCTAACTAGTCTGAGCAGCTAATGTCATTTTTGTGATTTACTTTTTTATGTATAAAACTATCCTAAATACTGAACGTGAAATATTTAACATTGATACCTTTAATATTGACCTTGTCAAAGATTGGCCATGTCAGAAAACATGTCAGTAAAATCATTAATTTCGGTATCATATTGTAAATGAAAAATTATTTGTATATCTCAATATATATAGTTTGACAAATATGCTGTACATGTGTCCTATGGTGTGATAGCAAAAATTCAAAAAATAAAGTAATAATAATATATTATTTTAAAATTGATAAGATTTATCTTTATTCAAGCAAACTTCACATTTTTTGCTGTCACACCACAGGATACATTTGCAGTATCTACCCATATCTATATCTAAACACACATTACCCACTTTTGTCATTTTATTGTTATGATTTCTATGATGCTCCTTATCTCATAATAAGATTTATTCATACATTTTTTCATATTTAATGCTACTTTAGCCTCATACATATGCTATATTGAGCGGTTTATATTAAGCTGGTCAGCTTTATTTTTTTTAGTTTTGTTCCACTTATGAGAAAAGATTTCGAACTCTACATTGTGAATACACAAGCAAAGTTATATGAGAGACACAGTATACTGTATAGAAACAGCACTCCCCTAACGGTTGTCATCCAATCAAATTAGTGGACTGCAACGGTTTTCCAAAAAATTATTATTGGCTATTGGTATTAGCCTTAATCAATGCATCCTTAGAATATTTAATGTAAATTGAATTGATGCATCCAACCCTGTGAGGAGCTTGTAATGCAATAATGGAAAGAAGTTGGCCAATGGAGTGTGTTTTATTTTTTCTAAGTGGAACTAAAAATGTCTCATCAGCTCAAGCAGAAGATGGCATGTTTTTCGGTCCAAGTTGGAAAACCGAGCCAGAGAACCTGATACTTCCCATCCATTCTACGGAACAAGAGGCTGTTTTGACCTGTGAGGCGTCGGGCATCCCACCTCCTCAATACAGGTAAGAATTACCCTGATCTAGCACTCCATGAGCAATTTATGCATCCATTCATTGCCATTACAAACCATTTAAGTGGCTGGTTTTGGCATATCGGCAGCTTTTTCCCCTTGGGATTCAACTTGAAAAGTAATGGTACTGATTGCTATTGATTTTCCAGGTGAAAGGCAATTTATTTGTCCGTCTAGTTAACCATTACAGAAAACTAGTAAACTGCTGTATCGCTAGCAGACTATTACAGTGCCATCTTAAATTGTGACCCATTTTCCAACTGCTTTCCAGAGTTTCACTGGTGTCAACGATTTTGCATCCTGTGAAGACTGATCTAAAAGAAAAACAAAATTGACAATTTAGCCTACTTTGGAAAACATGGCGAGCGCTTTAGAAATGAGCTTTCCAATTCATCTTTTTGAGAGAGTACCATGCTGTAAAGACAAAAATTGGCCTTGAATATAGGAGGGGTCTAAATGACTAATTTGTGCTCGAGATTCTAAGACACTGTCCCACGTACTCCCTCGTGGGGTGTCTAGTCTGAAAATAGCAGCGTGCTCTAGCTCTGTGGTATATTGTGTTTCCTAGCTAGGGTCAGCAACATGTAAATGCTCAGGCAAGCACAAGGGAGGGAAGCAATAACCTTGCGAGTGACATTCCATTTAAATGCTTACATCTCCCTTTAGAGTGGCTCTGTCGAAGACGCAGGCCTAGATTAACAGTAGGAAAGTATCAATTCACATTTGAGGATTTAAAGGGATAGTTCACCCAAACAAATAAGTTAATCACCACAACATGGTTTGCCAAATCTTGCATGTTACTACGTTGTTATTGTTCCTTAATACAAAATGAGAAAAATAGGGGATATTAGTGAATATTGCTCTTTTTGTTCTGTGGTGACGAATAACGACAATGATATTTTTGGCTAAACAATTCTAATTTAACTTTTGCACAAACAATAAAGTGATAGTCTCTAAAGTCAAATAAGTTTGACTTTTGACCCAGCTCTTCACTTATTTATGCAGAAATCCAACCATGAATACACTTTCCTGTTGGACAGAAACAGGGTACCTGTGCATATATTCAGCAACACGCAAAAAATCGATTTTAAACTCTGTCAAAGCAAAAATACACAACACTCCATTCAATTCCTCTAACGCAAGAATTGTGTATATTTAATTTTAGACTGTCATAGCCATGATTCAAAGCTACAGACTGTGTGATTGTTTAAAAAAATCCCACATTTATAATACTTTATACCCCTTTAAAAACAAAAAACTGTTTACTGGGAAACAGTGTATTGACTGGCTTTAAAGACCACCTTGATGTAATCTGCTGCTAGTGATTCTGGGGTCACTTTCTCTTTGTGTGTTCAACCTGACTCGCCCCCATCCGTCAATACATCTCACCACCATACATCCAGACACTGATAAGACTGGTGACGCTTTAAAGATCCTTGCTTGGGTTAAAAAAAGACTTTTGATAAGTTGTCTCTAACAGTATAGGCTCAAAGGGTGAGGTCTAGCACACCAAGTCATTCAAGTGTGTTAGCAAAGGAACAGCGGAGGCAGTTAGTGTTGAAAGCTATAGCCAATTCAAGTACAACAATAAGAGTCTGTAAAATAGTAAATTACTTTCTTTGTTAACAGAAATTGACAAAGTTCCAGTTGAATCTGGTGGTATTTGAGAGTCTGGAGAGACCAGTGTTAACTTTGAGAACACAACATGGCAGGCTACTTTGCATCTTGGTTTCAGATTGCACAGTAAAGTAACTCACAGCTGAGTCAGAGGAGAGAACTTGGCTGCCTTTTGATTTTCTCTTACCAGAGAAATATGGCTTTCGGTATCTTTTACAGTAATAGAGTCAGGTTTATAGACACCATAATACTGCTTTATGAACCATTAGCGGGATCCAATGAAGAAATGTTCTGGGCATATTTTCATCCCCCCAAAAATCTGTTTATGAAAATGAAGCATTTTGGACAATTAAGCATACTTTCCCTAAAACATCTTATCACGGTAATGTGGATAAAATGTATTCTCAATAGTATAAAATAAAACACATTTATACAGATTATACTTTTACTCGGGTTTCACATTAATATGCATATACTGCACAGAACGGGAAAAGGTGTTTTGAAAATTATTTTAAGTTTTTTTAAATTTACTATTTATAGGTATGTGTTACGGTAAAATAATCACAATTGTTATTCTGTGAACTACCTACAATATTTCTCCCAAAGTTCAAATAAATATATTGTTTCTGTTTGCATTTATTTGCAGAAAATGAAAACTGCAGACAGAGGTCAAAATAACAAAAGTCGACTACTGCAAAGAAAATTTCATATTCACTGTAAAGCAATACAGCAGTAAAATGTGTACATGTATTTAGGAAAAGCTCAATTCATATTTTTGAGTGATTACATCCATTTTTCACATTTTTTTTTTCACATTTTTTTTACTTTATGTCGCTCCTGAAGTTGGAATGGCAACAATACAGCTAGAAATGCTAATTACATTAACATTTTGAACGTTTTTTTTATTTTGTTTTGTGGCTTTATATAGTATTTAATATTAATATAAATGTAAACCATATATAAATTAATTTACAACAATTTCGCAATAGTATTACTTTTATTACTCTCAATTACTTTTATTAAACTGTGTGCGTTATACTTGGAGATTAATGATAAATGACCCCTGTTCATCATTTTTCCTAGTATTAACCACTATTCCTATATTTTGGGTTTGTTCTCTTTGAGAGAGGGATGTTAAAGCGGAGTGATATTGCATTAATGTGGTTCTGCGGGTCTGCAGGGAGGAAAGGTGAGTTGCAGTTTAGGGCCACAGGAAAGCCACAACACCATCCCACAATTCTTTGTTTTCTCTTATGCCCAGAAGCAGTCATGCAACAAGACATTATGCAAATTAAAACAAAAACAAAAGATAACAGTTCCTCGTAGCCTCCAAAAGAAAGTTCTGTTTCACTCACTTCAAGTTCTCCTGTCATGCTACTTTAAACGTTTTGAAATAACCCCAATGAACTTTAGATTCCATATTCCCAATCTACAGTTAACCTGACAAGATTTGTAACCTATCAGGTTGCCTTGCGAGAATATGAGGATTTGAACCCTGGTCCACAGAGCAGACAGACATCAGAGACGGGCGTGTTAGGAAGAGCTGGTTAAAATGCGGCGATTACACAGAGAAAGTCAAAGGTGCGCTGGTGTCTGCTCTCATTAATTCGGCTTCGGTGTGATCTACAAGAACGCAGGTTGCTTTCTCAGTACAGAGACTCATGTGTATGAACCATTCTTTTGGAAAGATAATTGGAAAAAAGTCACGCTGTTGTTTTTTTTCTTTTCAAGTAACTGTCCTAATGAGCAGGTGTAGGTTGTGCCTGTGGGCATTCTGTAAATGTAGCCTGATGAAATAAAGGAAGGAGTTTTTCGATGATGATGCTATCAATGACGTCGGTGACAAATATGATGACGGTGATGTTGATTGTGGTCGTTCTAACAATATTGAAGATCATAATGATAGTAACGTGGATGAAAATAGTTCGTCTCAGTATGGTGCGAGGGGGAAGTAATTACCCAATAAAAGTGTCAGAAAACCATTGGCCGTTTGAAAACTACCGGTAGTCTTAGACTTTCTACTCATTATTTGAAAATATTGTGGCTCCCCGTCAACACTAAGCCTTTTTGATACCTGTAAAGGGGCTCCTTGGAGACTGGATTGTTTACAAATTTTTGTTAAGCCTTTATAAAAGATCATTGATGCACCAATTACTGACGGAATTCAGTTTCCTAACCTACCACTGTGATTCGTAACAAGGTTGTCTAGTAAAATGCCATTTTTTTCTTTAACAACTACAAAAAGTATTATGTGGAAAGAAAGTAAATAATATTTCAAACTATTGTTGATGTTTTTTCATCTTTTCTGAGTCTATATGAACATACAGAACATATTTGATCAATTTCGCTCAGTGCATGTACTATATTGATTTTGGGGTAAAACTCAGCTCAAAATCGCTGAGAGACAGTATAGTGTTGTCGAACAACCCAACACCCCTATGTTTCTGGACGTGGTGTTTACATGACGTATGCAAATAGCCTCTGCGCGCGTGGCGTGATCGCAAAGCATTCATGCTGCTCAAATGTTATCGTTTTAATGTGGAGCTTATCTGACATCACCTCAGCTAAATAAAATGACGCGTTATTTCCCATGGTATTGCCCTAAGTAATCAATGCCCCCAAAAAAACATGGTTACTATACTTGTACCACAAAAACAACATGGTTAATTTTGAAAGATCCAGATAAAAATTGATAAGAGATGAGATTCAGTGCTGTATTATAAATCAATATAGCTATTTACGTGACATAGAGCTTGTTAATCGACGTCGAGCCGTGTTCAATGTTGTGACATCTTGGGAGGATGGCTGCTAGTGCGTTCAATGCTCTGTTTTGTTTTTCTTGTTTGATTTAGAAAGTATAACTATGTTAGGTTGGTGTTGCTATGTCAAAAAACTGCAATAGCATTACGCAGAGTCGTTCAGGAAAAGTCCATCGTTCTTTCACTTTTTGATTTCTCCATATATCACACAAAACAAGTAACGGTACATATTTAAACAATAATAGCATTGGAATATTATCCTCCCAAGATGGCGGCGCAAGCGCAACATAAAGTGTGACGTCATTTTTTAATTTAATTTAGTCATTTGGCAGACGCTTTTATCCAAAGCAACTTACAGTGCACTTATTACAGGGACAATCCCCCTGGAGCAGCATGGAGTAAAGTGTCTTGCTCAAGGACATACTGGTGGTGGCTGCTGGGATCGAACCAGCAACCTTTTGATTTAACAGTTCAGTGGTTTAACCCACTAGACCCCCATCTCGCACGTCAGCTTCCCATTCTTAATTTAGTGCGGAGGGGCCCCACACATTTCCTTTGCACAGGGCCCAACATTCTGTGCTACCCCCTGTATCTAGGCTTTGTTGTCTGTCAGATATATATAAGCACTAAATAAGTCTGTAGTAAGTTTTAATGTGCTATTGTTTAGACTATTGAACTAATGCCAAAACATTTTCTTTCTATTGTTGTTTTCGTTCTGATTGGAAAGTCACTTTGAGGTTTCTTTTATTTAATCCAATAATATGTATTTGAGTAACCAACAATTTCAAGAGATCACATTGTTGCATTTAATATACTCTGTTTTATCCGATTTTGTGTTGATATTTTTTCACACAGTACAATGGAAATAAGACAGCAGGACCCATGCAAGGAGGTGAATAATTGACGTGAAATAATTAAACTGAAATACTAAAAACCTAATAGTTCAGTTTAAATGTTTGGTTTCATAATTGGCAAGTAAAACCCGCCTACCCACAAACAACTAGCCAGTTTTTCAGGTCTTTAAACAATCAGATACAATCATTTATGACTACTGTTTGCTTGTTTTCATCAGTTATTAGTCAGACTGAACCGCAGAAGAACAAAGAACAGAAACATGTCAGCAGTGAGCTTTGTTTTGTTGCCGAATCTGGCTGTATAATGAAGCTGGCTTAATCAGATCGATGCATGTGATGAGTGTTGGTGAGTTAGCTTCTCTAGAGGCCACAGTCCTGATTGTGTTTGCGTCTCTCCAGATGGTCTCTAAACGGAACGCTCATTGATCTTCGTGGTGACGAGAGGCGTCGCCTGTCTGGAGGTAACCTGATCATTACCGGCCTGGATCGAGACCAAGACAGTGGCATCTACCAGTGCGCTGCCTTCAATGCCCGGGGAACCGTTCTCAGCCAGAAAGCCACAGTACAATTTGCATGTGAGTTATACTCTGAATTTATTTCAAAGCTGCTGTTTGAAAGTTTTCTTCTTTGTTAAAAGAATAATTCACCCAAAAAATTAATTTCTTTCACAAATTACATACGGATGTTTGAGACTTTGTTTCTTTTGATTAACACTTGTGTGTGTAAAACTGATTTGGTTCTCAAGTGTCTCGTGTCTTGTGACCCAATGAGACCCAAAGTTGCAGATGTGCAACCTGGTTTCAATTTGATTTCATTTAAGCTTAATTTGCATAAATCATTCATAGTTTTCTCTACACCTTATTGCATTATATTATACAACAACAAATAAGTCATTTGTTTACAACCAATTTTGTTAACACAATATATGGCCATTTTGTTGTATAATTTATACACTTGCAATTGTATAGAGTTGTCTTGTGGTCTAGTCCTGGATAAATATTGTAAAAGCTCCTGCATTGACGTTTGTTATTCAGATTGAAATTGCAGAAGAAACAGCCATTTTAAGAGCTGTCAAATGCGACAATTTCACAGTGCGAAACACCATTTTATCGACTTCATTCTCCATCAGTCATTCCTATTAGTCATCAGGTTGATGGCTTCGACTGCGTCTTTGTGCTCCGTGTATTAATTGCGTACTGTCTGTTCCACAAAGTAAACCACCATGTATGAAAATAACCATCTAGACACCTGGCTGCCGCACAGATGATTTGAAACGCCGGGCAGGCTGAGAGAAATCAGATGTTCGAAACAGCTCTGCTCAATGAAAGGAGACGGATCATCTGAGATGAAAACACGCCTCTTTTTGTCTGAGAGTAAAGGCTCTCCACAATCTATTGATCCAACCGCTGGAATAAAGAGAGCATCCTACATTTCCAAGGCATTCTGTAACTTTATGGGTTGGATAATGAATCTCAGTTCAGGGGATTGCTTAACAGGACCCGCTTGACATTTATATCCCTTATTGATCATTTGCGAGTCAAAGGGGAATCATCGTTTTAATAGGCCGATAATGCTGCTTGCTTTCATAATATGTCAATGTGCAAGAGCTGGGTGCATGTTTGATTTTTTCAAAGCCAGCTAACAGCATTCCTTAATTTCTCATCCGCTGACAGCTGCCTTGACAGTAAACTGACTGGCTGGTGTTGGGTTTGCAATCCAGTTTGAAAAAATGCTTTTGTCATTGGGAGATTTATGGCACGGTGGTTTTCCGTGGGTTGTATTTTGGGGTAATCCTTTCCCGGGGCAAGATTAGTTTGTGCACCTTTCTCAAGGGTGCAACAGCAGCAGAGCGGATCTGTGACCTAACAGACCCCTCGGGTTCTTGTCGATGAAAATGTCCAGGAATTCAAAGCCAAGTTACAGATGTTTAGGCAGTGTCAAGCATAGCAATGGATACAAACAATTTTGCGATGAGGCGTTCCTTATAAATGTTTCAACCCTAACCCCATGATATTTCTTTTAAGGCCCCACGAAAACAGCAGGAGGGAGATGTGAGCTCAAGATTAAATTAGACAATTTCGAGTGTGGTGCGGCAGAATAGTTCATAGGATACTGTTCATTAAATCGAGTGAGCATATCGCAATACCGCATCGTCTTTTTGCGAGGGCAGAATAAAAAGAAATCCTCTAATTTAGAGCTTAGTTTGACTAGAAGTGTTCTTGCAAGTTTTTGTGAAATTGACGTTAAATGAAAAACCAAGTGCTACAGTGAATTATTGACGGATTAACCTAGAGTGTCAATATTACAAGATTCAGAATGCCACCTTATGATTTTTATTTAAAAAGTAAGTTTCCCGTCATTCGACGAACCGTGTGTAGATACGCATGTAGGCTATGTAACCTGTAATTGTATGTTGTTGGTATAGATTCAAAAGGTTAGAGATTTAAAGGTGTGGTTTACCCAAAAATATAAATTCTGTTATCATTAATGCCCCCACATGTGGTTAAAAACCGGGTTGTGACACTTCTGTGGAAAACACAAGAAAATATAAAAAAAAACTCTTGGTGGTTTGGTGTCCATACAAATAAAGTCAAGGGGGCCAATACTGTTTGGTTTCCAACGTTCTTCAAAATATCTTTGTAGTAGAGTAGGCAGGGCGAGACCGTGGTTCGAGTCCGGTGAGTAATTGTGAATTAGCGCCAGCTGTGCGCACACCGGCCTCGAATCACGTAGGAGATGGGAGCATATAAAAGGAACGAGCGACCGGACCGTCGAAGAGAGAGGACCGGGCCCGAACTTATGTTATGTTTGTATTTATATTTATGTTCATGTTTTGTTCGCCGGCGGTCGTCCGTGAGGGGCCGCCGGCTGTTATATTTATTTATTAAATGTATGAAATGTCTTCCGGTTCCCGCCTCCTTCCTTCCCTTTTATTGAGATTTGTTACAGTGGTGCCGAAACCCGGGAGGAAGGAGAGACATGCTGTCGGAGAGTCCTCGCCGCCGAGTGGCCTCGCGGTGCCGGAGAGGTCGGGCAGCGCGGACGAAGGGGTCAAAACTTCGGTGGAACGGCGACCTTTGCTGCCGCGCCCCTGGGTCGAGGTGGGGTGGCTTTCGTCCAAGTGGGAGCGGGGGGGTTGCCGCCGTCCGCCAGAGGCCGGAGCCTGTGTCCGTCCCCCGAGGGGGAGGAGCAGGGGGCGGAAGTGCCGGGTGAGGCACCGCCTGCCAGAGGCCGGAGCCTGCGTCCGTCCGCCCAAGGGGGAGGAACAGGGGACGGGGAACCCGCCCCGACTCCCGGATAAAGGAGGAGCCACCGCCGGCCGCCAGGGGGCGGACGGTCGAGCCGTCCACCGAAGCCCCAGGGCCACCGCAAGGCACCGCGAAGGAGAGTACTCCGGCTGGTTGAGGAACGAGCGGCAGCATGTCGGGGAACCGGATTTTTTTTTTTCTTCCTCTCTCCCCTCTCTCTTTCCCGTCTCCGTTGTCTCGTCTCGTCGCTGCATACCCCCCACCCCACCCCCCCGAGGGAGGGGGAGGGAGCTTGCACAGTCGCGGGGGTACCCCCCGGCCTGTGAGGGGTGATGGGGGTATGTAGTAGAGTAGGCGGGGCGAGACCGTGGTTCGAGTCCGGTGAGTAATTGTGAATTAGCGCCAGCTGTGCGCACACCGGCCTCGAATCACGTAGGAGATGGGAGCATAAAAGGAACGAGCGACCGGACCGTCGAAGAGAGAGGACGGGCCCGAACTTATGTTATGTTTGTATTTATATTATGTTTTGTTCGCCGGCGGTCGTCCGTGAGGGGCCGCCGGCTGTTATATTACTTTATTAAATGTTTTAATGTCTGCCGGTTCCCGCCTCCTTCCTTCCCTTTTATTGAGATTTGTTACAATCTTCTTTTGTGTTTTACAGAAGAGAGCCAACTTTGCAACGACATGAGTGTGGGTAAATGAAGATTTTTATTTTTGGATAACCTATCCCATTAGCAGTAGCATCATCTTGCTGTACCGTTACCTGCACTTGGAGATGTGAAGCCCACATCTCAAACGATTTTTTAAGTACGTCATTAACAACTTGTTTGTTCAGTCTGGCTCTCTACACAGTTTGTGGACTGAATGTAAATGTGCTCCTCATTACCTTAATTTTTCAGGAGTGAGCGCAGTAGCCACTCCGATAAATAAACAAACGCTGTGTCTACAAAACAGGATAACTCTAAAAGACTCTGACAACTCTGTGTAATTGCAGTATGTGCGTGGCAAAGAGTTATGCAAATAAAACCATACAGGTTTTATGACCCTCAGCTCTTCCAACTCACCATCCAGACTGATATTAATGTCTTTCATTTAAGAAACAACGCATTTCACTGTGAAGATGTCAGGCCTGCCCCGCGGTCTGCATCCGTCACGTGAGTCGAGCCTTATAGATTTGAACACAAGAGACCATTAATCAGAGGCATTGGCTCTCCAGCGCCGAGACATTCATCCTGTTACAGCGAGCCGGGCGAGTGCAACTCTCTCAACTTCCTCTACGACTCAGTGTGTCACTGTGGTGTGGGACTTCCTTTTCGGTCATTAGGGGATGGCTCATTAATCTTTCCCAATGTTCTTAAGCACCTCTTCCTAATCCTGATGTTTACTTCTTTTGTTTTTCAGGGTTTTTTTTCTCGCCTCTGCAATTTGTCTTATCGGTCACATTGACTTTGTGTTAGAGGCCATGACTCTTGGTTGTTTGCTTGAGGGCTGCCCAGTTGCCATCATTAAAACCAAATCTCTTTGTCACAGAGCAAGAAGAAGGTTTTTATTACGATTAGCAGACGACTTGGCTGCCAACTTCCTTTTTTGCTGTTAATTTGTGAGGATGGATTATGTCGACACGTATTGACAGGAAGGCTTGCTGGGATATTAGTGTGTGTGCGGTAATTATGCAGCGTGCCGCTATTGTAGGTGGAGAGGATGTTAGCATCCCGCTCTCATATACTGTAATGTTGTCTACACCTAACTAGACTGCATTGCTAGACGCCCACCAATGTTTTTTTTAACATCGCTGATTTGGATTTCTTCAGTTTTTGCTTTTTCAAGAATTGAGTGACTCAGTGTGGTTAAGTGATTACAACAAACATCTAGTCTCCATTTGCGTTGCTATTATATAAATTGTTTGCATGCAAAACAATTGGGTCAGTCACAACAAAGGGTGCAGTTTGAAGAAAAAAGAAAGTGTTAAAAAGAATCAACGTTAGTTTCATATGGCAAGTCAGTTTCATGGTTTTTAAAGGTGCTGTGTGTACTTTTTGGAGGATCTATTGACAGAAATGCAATATAATATACATAACTATGTCTTCAGAGATGAATAAAGACCTTTCATATTGAAGCGTTATGTTTTTGTTATCTTAGAATGAGCTATTTCTATTTACATACATCGCGGGTCCCCTTGCATGAAATTTGCAACGTTGTTTCTACAGTAGCCCTTAACGGACATATAGCTCTACAGAGCACGTTTCGTAAATACGATATCTCCTTCGGCAAAGAAGTGAAAACGTGACAACATCTTATCCCTGCATGAGCTGCTGTAGCGCTTTGAAGGCGTGGAGTGAGACGTTTTTTGTAATTCGCGATCTTACCGCTAGGTGCCGCTTAATTTCATACTCTGGACCTTCAAGCTCACCAGGTAAACCGGGAAATGCCAAAACATCTACTTTAGTGTGATGAAATATTTTCAATTTCATCAGAATGCACGGCTTCTTTTTAAAATGTTGTGAATGTATGTGTCGGCAGGTGTAACTGCTTGTGCTAACCAACCAAACCTTGACCGTCTGGTTAGACTGCCCTGACATTTCATATAAGTTTTCAAATATTAAAAAAAAACTGCTTCACTATTGAGTTGTTTTAAATCAGAAATGAATGCTTTTTCATAATGAAGCAAGCTCGATTCAATTGCCTCTACGAATTTCACATAACAAAATAAAAAAATTAACATATATGCATTCATCTTTTACAGATCTGGAAAACTTCAAAACGCAGACGAGAAACGCTGTGAATGTGAGGGAAGGTCAAGGTGTCGTTTTGTTATGTGGCACGCCTTTGCATTCTGGAGGTAAGTCTGTGATATGCTGTATTGTGTTGCATTAAATGACATTAAAGGGGTTCTTTTTTTCTAGTTTGACACAAATGTAATATAAATCAAAGGGGTCCACATAATTTGTCTGTGAAGTTTCAGCTCAAAAAACACCACAGATCGTATGGTCACATAAAGCGAACGTGAAACAAGGTCTCATCTCTGAACACCAAACACATTGTTTTAAAGCACACCTGTTTCCCCTGGGGCCATTTGCGAAGCCCCTCTGGTCCCTGTTGGTCCGGTGACGAACGCATTCGAAAGAGTCATGTGTATCAGGAGTATCATGTCGCATGTTTACAAGCCAAAGACATTGCTTTCTTATAGTGAACGGACAATTGTGTCACAGTGACAATTTATCTACTTTTAAGTTGCCACGGGTCCCTGGGGTCTTACTTAAAAAATAACGGTACTTACAATGTCTTTATTTCCAGCTTTGCCTCGTTCAGTGTGGATGATTTCCATTGAAAACTAAATAAATCCATTGCTCTCTTGTCTCCCGTGAAACTGGGAACATTGTTCTGTTTGTCTGTTCAGCCAACAACAGTTTGTAAGCTTTGCTACTTTTGCAGTGGTGTTGGAACTTCACACATGCGGAAAAAAAATGGCGGTGGCGCAATGGGTGGACACATTCAGAACAAAGGGCGGAAATATTATAATAAGAACGGCTGCTTACGTCATTAAGAGAGCGATTTCTGAAGCGCTCCTTTTCTCAAAGGTTTGCCGAGATCGGCTCATATTAAAAAAGTTAATGATTTGTCTTTTTTATCACGTTTTTTGAGTTGACAGATGCATAAGAGGCCCGATTTTAGCATTTCAACATGGAAAAAGTCTGTTTTTCATGAAATCACCCCTTTAAATCTGGTACAGAATAAGCTAAATTAGTTTTCTGCAAATTTTTGGTTTACACTTTATGAACCTAGATGTGTGTCGAGTGTGTTCACACTGCTAGAACCAGAATTGGCGTCTATGCAAAATCATGGCATATTGAAGGTCATAGATGTCGCCGCCACATATGGGCTTGCAGCCTATTCAAGCTCAAAACCGAGGCCGTAACTCAACCAGCCGTAATTGGACAGAAGTCATTACACTCCAAGTGCAAACAGGAGTGATGCAGCGAGACACATCAATATCAATTAGAGGTCGCAACAATTACTGCGACAAATGAGATGTCTGAAATTAGTTGTGAATTTGTTTCTTAGGCTGGCAATTGTAGTTTGCTGAGATAAATCTGTAATTAAGCATTAGTTTAATTAGAGAAGCCAGAAGAGAAACGCATCGTACAAGGATACCTGTGCGTTTGGCCTTTGTGTCACCAGCAATTGAAAACGTGCTACAGTTGGGTGACTGACTACAAAGACATAAATAATTCAAAAGTGCTTCAAAAGGAGAAATGTAATCAATACAATTTGTTGTGTGCAAACATGGTTCTGAATCGCTAATGGTCGTTTTACTCGTGTGAGCATACCGGTTAGCTACAGAGCTTCTAAAGAACTCATTTACTATGGATTGCGGATCCACAGCTTTTGTTTGTTCGGCTTCAATTTGCGTTCTCATTTGAATCCCTTTCTTTTCAATCAGACCAGAATCTAGGGGCAAATGGATATAAGCAGCTGAAATCTCAACCCAATTAGTGGGAAATATGTTTTTTGGAAGAGTGCAGTTTCTGCTCGGAGAATGTAGTCAATTGTTTATCGTTGCGGATTCAGAGGAGAATGCTAAGCTTTGCACATTTCAAAGGCGATTTTGAAGTTGTTGTGTTTTGTTTCACTATTAGAAGCTTTAGAAAAAGAGCTAATGCTGCACAATACTTTACATTTTTCTACGCAGGTAATATTTAAAACTACGTTTTTATTTCCTAGGGCAATACTCATTACGTTCTAACTTTGGATCAAACTTTTTTGAAAAGGAAATTTCTCGCTCCACATCAGATCAAACTATCCTGTCAAACTAGGCACTGTGTAGTTGTCTGTTTAGATTGCTGAACTAAAAAATAAATTGGTTATTATTACCAACCTGTTTTATCAATCATAGTGGAAGCTATATTTTTTTCCCTTGTAATATTTGAAACATCTAAGCTACTTTTTTCCCAGGGCGATGCTGAATATGCTCTTTGTTGTAAAGTCGATAGCAGATGTTCAGCTTTTTGAAAAGCATCTTTTTGCGAGATCAAAATGACATGATATCAAAACCAACCATGATCTAGATGTGTATTCCGATTGCTGACTCAAAAACAAATGGGTTATTATTACCAACCTGTTTTATCATTATGCAGGAAGCTACGGTATATTGTTTTACACTTGTAATATTGTAGGCATCAAGCTGAATTATTTTTCCCAGGGCAATGCTGAATAAGCTCTATGTTGCAAAATGGAAAGTAGGTGATCAAACTTTTTGAAAAGCAATATTTCTTATTTCTTTGTTTCTCATTATAAGTCTGTCAGATCAAAATGTCATGATGTCAAACCACCCATGATCTACATTATTTCTATGACACTATTGGTTTATTGGCCAACGAGGGCTGTGGATAAAATTGACAAGTCGCTGGCTGTGTTGTACCCTACCTGTCTAAAAGGTTTCAGACAATCATGGCTTTCACAGTCTCCCTCGCTTTAGTCTGTTGAATTCTGTAAAATTTCAGCATACATATAAATCTATGCCCCGCTGTGCCTTTTCAGAAAGGATTGAATGAAGCCCTGCTCTTCAAAATTTTCTTTTGTTGCAAATACATATTTTTTGTGATTTATTTATCGAAGAAAGAATGAGTGGTACCCGTCTGAAGCATTCAGAGCCAGACGTGTCCTAATAACTCTGATCTTGTCTAGGATTTTTTTCAAGCTGTGGGCTATCCGTTCAGCCGTTTAAGTGCTCTTCATTTTGTGAAAATGTCATAATATGTATAGCAAGTGTGTTGCGTATCACAAAGGACATGGTATGGCATGCACCCTGCTGTGTTGGAATAAAGATTGGCTCATTTTCCTTCTGTGAAGAGCACAATTGTTAGACATCCTCATAAAAATGTAGATATCAATACGAGCAACAAGAAATCATCCCTTTTTAAGTTATGAGTTTTGTTTTTGACTGTATGTTTTTTGGAAACATCATTTTAAATGTGCCTCTTTCTCCTTGGATTTTGTTTTTTTAAGCAAACCAAACCCTTACTCTGAAATTCCCATCCAATCTTTTTGGACATTTGATGGTCTTTAGTGGGCAACTGGCCTGCCACAGTGTACCCAAAGCCTTTGTCCGAACACTTGGCGTCTGAAAATATCCAACATCCAGAGTTGCTTCATCTGCACAAGCCTATTTTTTTTCCTGACTGTCCCCCCACCCTGTGTACTACAGATGACACGCTAATGCACTATGGCAGGGCCTTTGGTTGTCCCTGGTTCAGCCCTTTCCAGTAAGGGGTAGCCAGGCATGAATGACGCTAGAGGAGAAGCCCTCGTTCCCAGCCACGATGAGCCAGACAGGGCATGTGTCATAAGAGCTCCAGCGAGGCGCTTTAATCTAGTTTGTTTCGCTCTCTTTCCTACCGCCTTTCAAAGAAAGAGATGCTCTGCAAGTAAGTCTTACCTAAGGAGGTCAGCCCCAAGGGATGAGAGTGGTGTTACACAGACACATCGTCACCGCTTGCAGTTTGAGGTTATAGTTTACCGAAAAAAGTGACTCAACACCTTTTTAAAAGCATAAGCGTATGTGTCAGGAGTTAATGCTCTGTTTGTGTTGCTTTTCTAGAGCTTACCTTCACCTGGGTCTTCAACGAGTACCCTAACTTCGTCCAGCAAGACAGCCGGCGCTTTGTATCCCAAGAGACGGGGAATTTGTATATAGCTAAAGTGGAACCGTCAGACGTGGGGAATTACACCTGCGTGGTCAACAACACTATTACAAGGGATAGAGTATTCAGTTCACCGACGCCTTTAGTGCTGAGAAATGATGGTAAGAGTGGCATACAGTCATCAAGTTTGACACACATATACTTAACTCTTTTCCAGACTTTGACAGATTTTTCCGCCATTTATGTGACGTTCCCTGGCAGTGACATACATTGTTGACAATCTATGTCTTCTTGAAGGGGCCCTGGTAGGCATCTTCTAAAATGGAACAGCATTCATGGATACAAAAGCGTCAAATACTCTGTTTATATAACCGTTCTGAATCCAGTCTAGACAAAGTCTTCGACAATTTTTTCAGCTTTTTGCGCAAAATGTTTTTTTAAGTACCCAGGTTTAAAGTCAGCTGCAGAAGCATCTTCAACTACAATATAGAAAACAAATAAACTGCAAATTTAGTTTAAAATAACGTAAAACACATTTTACTTACAAACCTTTTCATTTTTTTATGTTATTTCCTTGTACCCAAACTGCTGGAATATTAACTTTTATGTTTACAGTGATTGCTTTTTGTTCGAGAGATTGCACATCAACTTTTAAAACATATTCAAATAGCTAAAGCGGTTTCAAAATATAGCCTTTAGAAATGGACTTTGTTTTCAGAGTTATTTATAGTATGTGTACTTTTGATCACAAAGCAGAACACACTTGTTGTGTTAAACTAAGTGCTATAAAAACGCTTAAAATATCATTTTAAAAGTTGATGCAGCTAACATTTTAAACTTCAGCAAATCCAGTGGTTTGGTCTTACTTTAAAGCTCTCATTTTCGTTTGGACAGACGGGGTGTCAGTCAGGCCATTTAAAAGAATGGTACACAAGAGTGCTGCACAAATGACTTCACCTTTATGTTAAAGACCCATATACGAGAATATATCATATGGGTCAAAGGCACAAGTGGCATTTTTATAAGAGGTCTATTCGTAAATGTCAAGGACGATTTTAATGCCATTCTGTTGGAAGCTAAACGGGCTCTTTTAAAAAACGGTAACCTATACCCCTCACAGCGCCTCAAGAGCGCACATTTCCATTTGAGATGGATCCTGTTTTTATTATGTCTTCCATAAATCTTTAATAACATGTCTCTGTATTTTAAGCTCCACCGTTTATTGACAGGTCTTTGTGTTTTGCCGTTTGTTGTTGTTTCGCTTGTGTTCTGGACTACAAAGCGTGTATATCATAAATCATAGATGACGAAGCTGTTTGCATCTGTGTATTGTCTGCCCACGGTAGGAGCAATGGGAGAGTACGAGCCCAAAATAGAGCTTCATTTTCCCGACACCATCCCAGCTGCTAAAGGATCGACACTGAAGCTGGAATGCTTTGCTTTGGGAAAGTAAGTATGATGCAACACCTCCCGGTTGAGACAAATAACTTCTTATTATTCTTTCTTACCAGTCTGTCATGAAACCTGGGGTTTGTATTATTTTATGAAAGGTAGATTTATTTTTGTGTCAATGTGAAATGATCTTGTTGTCAGTTCTCTTTATGTAAGTGAGAGACTGTGACTGTCACTGTGCATTAGATGAGTCAGTTTCTGCACCTGTCACAAAAATGTATAGAAATGTTTGATTTTGTTCTTAATTCAGGCTCCTTTTTCTGCTTTAGTGTCTTAATGCACGGAATTTTCAACAAACCTGTCACCACATAGAGTTGTTTTTATCGAGTAAATGTTGATTGATGACACAAGTTATGACAGATATTTACTTTAGTAGACGGTTGTTCAAAAACATCGGAAAAGAGTGTTAAAATATATTGTATATGCAATTTTAGTAATTATAAGTTACATTATATGACTTTGAAAGGATCTATATTTTTTTTTACAAGAAAACATAGTGGTGAACTGTGAAAAAGGTTTGTATCATTATGTTCCAACATTTCAAGAGATTCTGTCATTATTTATTCACCCTCATATTACCAGCGTTCTTCAAAATATTTTTTGTATTCTGCAGAAGAAAGAAATATAGGTTTGAAATCAAATGAAGGTGGGTAAATAATGAAAACATTTTCATTTTTGGGTGAATCTCTTTAAAATTTTAGCTATGTTGCATAGTACTATTGTATTAATGAAGTATCTAAATAATTGTAGTCTTTTGTTTTATGAATAAGTGCATAAGAGTTTATCCTCGCTTAGTTATAACATGGTATATTAATACACAGAAATTGTGCTCAGCACTTCAGGTTCGCTCTTAATGCGGTTTACAGTCTGTCAAGGAGGATTTTTAGGAAAGGCTTTTGACTATAATGTCCTGGTTTGCAGGGAGCAGTGACCCAAAAGATTTACTCCTTAAATGGTGTGAAATTGGAGCTGGAAGCTTCTTTTCAAAGCAGGGCAGAAGGCCCGTTGCTTAGAAAGAGGCAAAAAACAGGTTTTCAAAGAGCTGGAGATGATAGCTTTTCAGATTATACAAGAAGCACATCACCTCAGATCCAAACATGAATCAGATCTATTCAGACTCACATTTCCCTAATAGGTACCTATAAAGAAGTGGAGAGAAATTGATTCATTTTACGGTAGCTAAATGTTTCCTTAAGCTACAACTCTGGAATTTTGCTTTGGAATTTGTCACAGATGGAATTTGGTGAGGTGGGAAAGTGCGTTTCTAATGAGATCCGTGTTTTAAGGGTAGTTTTCTTGTTCCGCAGTCCAGTTCCTAAGATCAGCTGGAGAAAAACCAGCGACGCCCCGTTCCCAAGCAAAGTCAAACTGAAGAATTCCAACGCTATTCTGGAGATTCCCAATTTTCAGCAGGAGGATACTGGGACGTATGAGTGTATAGCAGAAAACAGTCGGGGCAAGAATGCGGCACGGGGTCGAGTGTCTTTCCATGGTAGGTTGATTGTTTTTTAATGCATTTTAATTTAATACCTCTTTGATTTCCACTCATAATCATGACTGCCATTTTAACTTTGAGACAATTATTAATATCATCAAATGTCAGTTGTTTTGGATAATCTGAAAAGAAGTACAATAAAAGGAATTGTTAAAAATTTTAATAATGTCATTGAGGAGCTAATAAGATCCTGTTTTAGCCACATTTTAATTTTGAACATTTATTCTTAAATAAATTTGGATAATTATTGATTTTATTAATTTAGAAAAAAGAGAATAGCATTTTAATGACATGTTTCATGGTATTTATCGCATCTAAATTCGCATACAATTTTTTTTTAACCTCTGTGTCATAGTTCAAAGTGAGGACATGTCATAAACATGCTATGACTGTTGTGTCCTTGGGAGACGTGACATTTGATCATTTACGTGATCACATGTTTACAGCACCACTGTCTAGAAGGTCATGGTAACATTCTTTGAAAACAATTACTAAAACAGCTTCCATTGTCATATTCAGAATTTTACAGTATACAGTTTTTACCCTTTATAAAACGTAAAACCTATATGTAAAGGATATTAAAGTCCTTTTAAAACTTCACTTATGGTAATAATTGTATAAAGCATTTTTTGTTCGTGGGACACAATACAAATCAGTAATGATGTCTTGTAGAGTCATTTAAAACTTTGCCATGTCAGAGTAGATTTTCTGTTTCGCTGTTTGATTTGCAAAATGCTGCAACGTGAAAAACACTCGATTAGTGTTGGCATTAAAGGATTCTCTGCCTTTTGAAATTAGATTTTTGGAAGGGAACGCAATTATGTGATTTTGTTAATTGAACTCAAGATTTGGTACACAGGCACTGGAGGGTCTGCCAGGCAACAGGATAATAAGCTTTTAGAAAGAGGTTGAGGATTTGTAGCATGGAACTGAACATGTGCCCTGAGTGTGATAGAATTGACATATTCAACATGCGTCTCACTTCAGTGCTTAAATTCATATTCATTTGGCTCTCGTGAAATAGGTTGGCTATTCTTTGTTTTCGTCTGAGCGGCAAGCATCTTGTCAACATTTTTCTGACTAGCGAGTGGGTGCATAGCCAATCCTTGCGAGATGGACAAATTTTTGTGAAACGTTGCATTAGTGGTGGGTGGCCTGTACACACCAACTATTATAACTATAAAGAATACTGTAACAATATTAAGGGTCTAATAGAACATCGATATGGATCGATGCCATGTTATAATTTCTAACAATACAATGCACCGATGCCACACATTAAATATCAATATGTGGCATCATTATTTTGACACTGTTGTTATTTTGTTGTTGTAAAGGTTGAATTTAGGACAGAGAGTGTGCAAACAAGTTTAATAAAACGTTCAATTTACATATTTTGGTTGCATTTGTGAGTTATCAAAATGTAACTGCTTCTGTAAACTAGGCAAGTAATATCAAAATACAATACAGCAAATATTGCATCATTGGTGGAGACTCTATATCGTAGACTATCGTGATAACCTGTCCGATTTACACCCTTTTTTAAAAGCAGTAGTTCTACACAATTTGGTCATCATTTACTCTGTAACCCAACTATACAAAAAAATAGGATTTTTTTCCATGGTAAATCAGGTATGGGCTTAAGGACTCATAGAGCCAGGTTTGACATTGTTGAGTGTTGACGTTGAACCTGCTGTCATGCATCTTAAGGGATATTTGAATGTACGTCACACAAATGAGTTGAAAACTGCAGTGGATCGCTAAGCTGTCATACGGCATCAGAACACATGAGTCATGGACTACTTTTATGGTGCTTGTTTATCAAAGTTCCCTCTAAAGAGCCCTATTCTATTTCATTCGATTGAAAAAATGACCCAGCAAGCAGACAAGCATCTCCTTACAGAATGAAAATATAGCATTCGGTTTTAGATTAGCATAGAAGTGAGTGAATGATGATAGTGTGCTGTTCCTTTAATTTCGTCTGTCGCCACAATTGAATTCATTAGCCTTGGGTAACGTGAGTGGTTTTGAAATGCAATTGTAACATCCAATTTATGAGTATTCTTGAATCTGTCTATCATCCTTTGTTTAATATGACATACTTCTGCATCTGTTTCCTCAGCAACACCTCTTTGGCTGCAGGCGGTGACGGACACGGCATTGTCCATTGAGGAGAATCTGCTTTGGGAGTGCAAAGCCAATGGGAAACCAAAGCCCTCCTACAGCTGGCTGAAGAACGGAGAGACTCTCATGTCTGAGGTACCTCGAGGCTATAGCAGGAGCCTAATGAGACCAAAACATTATCTGCTTTGAGTTCAAGGTCAACAAACAAACAGCCTATCAGAGACCGCCGTAAAATCTCATGCATGAGTTTAAAACGCCATTACTTGAAAATAATAAGACCAAAATGAGTTTTATTAGTCTTGAATGAGATCAGAGACAACAACTGTTTAAGAGAGGCTCCCATGACATCGGTTGAGTTAAAAGGCTTTAGAGAGACTCCATTAGATGTGACCTGCATTCAGACAGAGCAAGCTTATACCTTCACCCCGACCTTCCATCCCACATCACGTCAATCTCTGCTTGTAACTCTTTGTGCTGAGTTCAGCCCTTAAGAAAAGCCGATAAGCTTAATGTCCACCATGCCATTAGCAGAACCATCAGCTCAACACTTCTCTACCTGTCTCGCACGCTTTTCCGACTGGGTGCCCATGCCAAATGAACTGCCCATTAGTATTTCGCTGCTGTTTTCAACATTTCTTTTCTGTTCAGTGAAGCGTTGGGTCAGCGTTTTACTTTTCCTCTCTAATAACCTTCACTCTCTTCTAAAACCCTTTTTTAACACTTTTCTAGCCATTTTAGAGTAAGGCGGTACTGCAACAAAATGTGTGCATGCACCTCTGGGCTGTGGATAGTTTGTGTATTGAAAGAATTGTGAAAGCCTTGTCTTCATAATTTGTGTACAGTGTTATATTAAAACGGCTTAGGCTGCCACCTTTAAAACCGTGTAAAATCACAATATTAAAGGGTGAATATTTTTTATTGGACAGAGCATTTGATTGGAAATTTATAGTGCAAGATGATAAAAAAAGCTTTGGTTTGAATAGAAAAATAAGTGGAAAAAATCCCAGAAATTGGTGAATATTGAAGAATAATACAATCAGTGATTTGCTAATGCTGTGATGCAATAATGCTTTTAGTTTGAAAAATCAACTTTAACTATAAATACATAAAATATATTTTTATATTTAATAATATGTAGTATAAATGTTATTTAAAGGTTTAAATTTAATATAACCAAATTTGACTGTTTGAAATGGAAGTACTAAATTATATTGGATGGTATTTCCATTAAAGTATTTCTATTACAATACTCACTTTTTAAGCGGACGCACACAACTGGACCGAAGTTAAAGGAGTATGTCACTTTCAATTTTTGTGATAATTTACATGTCATCCAAGATATTTATGTATTTGGTTTCTTTAGTCGAAAAGAAATTGAGGTTTTTGATGAAAACATTCCACGACTTTTCTCCATATAGTGGACTTCACTGGAGTCCAAACATTTGAGGTCAAAATTATAGTTTCAGTGCCGCTTCAAAGGGCTTTAAACGATACCAGGCAATAAATAAGGGTCTTTTCTAACAAAAAGATTGGTCATTTTCTAAACAAATTTAAATGTATATGCTTTATAAACACAAATGCTCGCCTTGCTCTGTTGTGCGCGTTCAGGACTTCATGTAATACGTAATTGGAGTCCATTTGAAGTCCACTATATGGAGAAAAATCTTGGAATGTTTTCAACAAATACCTCAATTTCTTTTCGACTAAAGAAGCAGATACATAAATATCTTGGATGACATGGGAGTGAGTAAATTATCACGAAAATCTATTTTGAAAGTGAACTACTCCTTTAAAGTCCGGTCTGTGTTTGGTTATTATATAACTATTTATTTGGATTATCATTTATATTGATTTAAAACTATATTCATATTTTATTGTATATAAATGGTATTAAATTAAATTCTACTGTCTTCCGGAAGTTACGTTTGGGCCACATTGTTTTGATTGGACCTAACGAAGTTTTAAGCAACGTTAAATCTCATGCCCCAGAATAAAATTGCTGTTCTTCATATGTGCCAGAAACCTACCTAGCAACATACTAAAAACCACCCAGAACAATTCTTTTCACTCAAGTCTACTTTTGTTTTTTGACGTTTGCTTGTTTGTGTTTACAGGGCCGATCGCAGATAGAGAACGGCGCCCTCTCCATCGTCTCGCTGAATCTTTCGGATGGTGGGATGTACCAGTGCGTGGCTGAGAACAAGCACGGGATCATTTATTCCAGCGCTGAACTGCTGGTGCTCGGTACGGCCGCTCTTTTTTTCCTGCCTGCTCTCCATACTTCATTTGAATGATAAAACTTTTATTGTCTAGTCAGAGCCCAGGCTCAAATTGCTGAGCCCCATCGCTCAAAAGGTTACTCTGGGCGGCATTGAAAACGTCCGTCTGATTGAGTGCTTCATTCCGAACTCATTTTTCCGCCAATATTGATTCTGATACTTCAGGATGTCTGCACGTCCTGAATTCATTCATTCGTTTTAATCATGACACATTGGTTGGTACTGTGCATACAGGCCAGCGTCTAATAAATGGCTTCTTTGGAAGACACAGAATGCTGTAAAATGTAAGTTTGGTTGAAGATAAATGGCCCGGAAGAAGCCACTGGAAGCGGGTAGCTCTATTTGTTAAATCCTTTCGACTTCTCTAAAAGGATTTTCTCGTCTTCTGCCAGAGGCTGTTTGAACGTCAGTCGCTGTTCATCACAGATTTCGTCGAGCCTTTGAGTGCGAGTCTAAGCCAAATCTTTCTTTCGCACACAGCCTCTCCTCCCAGTTTTTCCCAGAATCCTTTGAGCCGTGTGCTTAAGGCCCGCACTGGTAGTGATGTTACTTTAGACTGCAGGCCACGTGCGTCGCCCAGAGCCATTAGCCTGTGGAAAAGAGGAAGTGAGGTACTGCAAAGAAATGAAAGGTACCGTCTCAACTACGACTTTTTCCATTCACCGCTTTGACCACGTAACTATTTTGTGAAGTTGAATTTTTTTTATCCATTTAAGGATTTCTCTCTTCGCCAACGGGACACTTAAGATTGCCAACGTAACTAAGCGAGATGGGGGTAGTTACACATGCGTTGCGAAAAACCAGTTTGGCACCGGAAGCACAACCGGAAAACTGGTGATCACCGGTAAGTACTTGATTGTCGGAACCGTGGCTTAGCGGTTAGCACATGTGTCACCATTGCTGAATTGTGGTGCTCAGGTGAGCAATATGGGTTAGAATCTGTTGAATAAACATTGTCCAAACCACAATCATCATTTTCTATTCCAAATCCACTGCTCTTGAATAAAAATTTGGCAAAACAGAAACTTAGAAACTATTTAGTAAAATACATTTTTTGAACACTCTTTTGATTGATTTTGACTTTTTTTTAAATGAAGGGTTCTTGAGTCTTTTCTGATGGAAAACAGCATAATTCTGCAGGCAAGACATGAAACGATGCAGTTGACTCTTTAAATACTGCATTCTTGATCATTAAACTATAAATAGTTTTGAAAGACATGTCACTTGTCTCTTATCGTGCCACATCACTTCAGCTACTTCACAAAATGCATTAGCCATCTGACAGCTCTGTTCTGTCAAATTTCCATTGTCGTTCGTTCAGCCTTTCAAGTGCAAAAAATCACACGCTTTAAGATTTGTTTTATATAATCGAGCCACTACTGAGGAGCATTGCACAATACTTATACACTACTTCAAGACAAATAGCTTTTATCAGTGTCAAAAAAAAATATGAGATCTCTTCAAACTCACATTAGGAGAGCTGTCTGTAAAACAGAGGTATTCGTTTTTTCTCGAAGGTTTTTTATAGCACGCTTGCCCTCTTGCTTCGATCCTACACACACATCCGTTTATCCTATTACTCATAGTTAAGGTCATTCTTGATTGCCGTGGCCATTATCAGTGCGGACTGTCATCTCATTACACTGCAGAACAATGTTATTTCTCACTTTTATTGTTCATTATATTGTAAAGCGGTTTAATCTGCAGTATTTTTTATGTGAATCATTAGATGCTTATTAGCTTTGTAGTGTATTGTTGAGAATGTGTAGGTGCATATACGTTGTTTTTCATTCTTGCGTTTTTCACTCATTACGTATTTTTTTCACGCACCGACAGTTGACCCCCTTAATGTAATTTAATTGGAATGACCTTTCTTTTACAAAGTGGCCCCACCTGTTTTAGCTCCACCAATTCATTTTGCTCTTATTAAACATCTCACATTAAGGTCTCCCTAAATTATCGGGGGTTCAGTATGGAATGACAGAAGCTAAAAATCCAAATGTGTAGTACCTTGAAATTATGATTATTTATTACAGCAATGAACCACTTTGGTTTTCGACTCCTGCAAAATGTCTGGTGGTTTTGGCTGCCTACCTTGAAAGAAAGAGCCTTTTGAACGACACAGTTTGTTTTTACATCGTTATATTGTATATATTGATATGAAGAGCTCCTTTCCAAAATGCTATAAATCCATTTTAATAGTAATAATAAAAATGACATTTTTTATACCTAGACCCATACATTTGGTTAATATTCAATTTGTCCTGTTAAAATGGTCTGTTGGCTCAGTCTAAACAATGATTGTTAAAAGAAACAACAATATTGTCGAATATAAATTCAAAGTTTTTTATTTTTACAAACCGCTACAAATCCATCCTTTTTTTCAAAAAAATGTTGGTTTATTTCTTTTATAAAACAATCAAACATGAGAACATGCAAAATATGACATCAGGGTCTCATACTTTAAATTAATAAAAAATCAAATAAATGCAAATGCATGAAATAAATAACAGCCAAATAAAATAAGTAGTAACAAACTAAATAGTAAAATAAAATAAATATTCTCAATTTCAAGTTTCAATATTTTCCACCATATACAACAAATAATTTAAAAATAACATGCATACAAATACCACTAACGAATGAATTCTGATTGGTCGAGAGGACATAACGCAATAGGCTCAACAGGTTTAGCACTTATAGTGTTTTGGAAAGAAACTGCATCTTGCAGAACATTTTAAACAAGGAAATATAGTGATTTGGCATGAAACATTGATGGAGCAGTGAATAGGTTTAGTACACAGCAAAATGGCATGTCAAACTAATTTTTTTTTATTTGGCGTTTTTTTTTTTTTTTTAAAGAGCTCTTCATAAGTGGCGGAGTTGGAGTTTTTCACATGGGGTGTCCTGGGGGTGGCCAAGGCAACTTCAGGGGGTCCATAGACCATGATAGAAAGTCAGTGTGTAATAGTGATGCGCGGATGATCCGCGGGACGGGTGTGTCGGATAATAAAAAAATACATTTTGATTAATTGTGGGTGGATGATATCATATACAAAATTTACAAAATTTCTCAAAACAAATACGACTTTGTTTTAAATGCATTTTAAAGCAAGCGCTAATTTGCAGTCATTTAAAAGAAATGCGCGCGTGGTGGCGGTAGAGGACGGTCTATTTCTTAAAGCAGATATGGGGGCAAAACAGATCCGACAGAACTTTAAAAAGGGAGAAATAAAAAAAAACAAAAGGTAGGAAAGAAAAGTACCGTGTGGGAGCGTTTTAGCGAAGTGGTTAACAAGGATGAATCAAGTGCTGGGTATGTAATATGCAACGGCTGTGAGGCACTGTATGTATATGAAAGTCATAAGACTGGTACCTCTTATATGGTACATCATGTGTGTGCTAAATCGAAAGATTAGATTTAAGCATTTACAGACAAAGACAGTGCTATAAAATTTGCTGAGTAATTAAAGTGATGATCGGATTAGGGTCAGGTGCGGATATCTATATCAGAGAAAATTATACGTGCGGACGGGTGCATAATTTATTTGAAGCAGCAGATGCGGGTGACATTTTAGCTTATCTGCGCATAGGTGTAACCCTAACCTGACATCAAAAGAGAAATGTATGAATGTTTGTAGTCCAATTATTTGCACGATCACAGAGGGTCTTTACACTTGAATTGTCTTCCAAAGATTTATCCGGCTGTGTTGTCATTTTAACAGAGCCCACGAGGATCAGCCAGGGTCCTAGCAGCACAGAGATCACTGTGGGCGAGAGCATCGTGCTGCCCTGTCAGGTGACCGCTGATCCAGCCCTGGACGTGGCCTTCTCTTGGGCCTTCAACGGTCAGCCTATTGATTTTAATCAAGACGCGGACCACTTTGAAAGAGTTGGAGGGGTGAGTATTGAATTGTGTGTTTAGGCCCTTATTGCAACCTCAGCACCCTCGTCCCACACCACCATTTCCAACAGTGAAATATTTTCAGGGAAAGTAATGCTGGAAATGTAACTCTAAAGAAGATATTTTGAAGATTGTTGGTAACCGAACAACGCTGTCCCCGATTTACTTTCATTGTAAGGACACAAAACCACTCAAATATTTTTCAAAATGTCTTTGGTGTTTTACAAAAGAAATAGTCATATACAGGTTTTGAACAACATGAAGTTGATTTAATGATGACAGAATTTTTATTTTGGGGTGAATTATCCTTTTAAAGGTACAAAAACACACTGAAGGTTGTGTGCTTGGGTTTTTAATCTACTTGTTGTTTTGTTGGACTAGAAGCAATTTAAACCAAATTGTCCCCCTTAAAGAGATTTATATGGCCATTATACAGTATTTTGAAACGGTTTTATTTTTGCTTTCTTGTTCTGGGTCATTTATTCATTTGACCTACATTGAATGTGAGTGATTCAACGTGTATCCCAAACAGAATCTCTCTACAGGATGAAGCAAGAAAACAGGCCGCATCAATTAAAAGTCTTGTTCCTATTTTACCCTTACAGCTCCACAGGACATTGTTTCATCTCGGGGGAGACAATTTCTTGTGCAGCACGACTCAAATAAATTGAAATCCTGCCTTGAAAAAGGTTTTGTGTTTTGCAGAACGTGCATTCGATTTTTCAGTTATGAAGTTTTTTGTGTGTTGAAAAATAGTTGAAGCAAAACAGGTTTTAATAAGTACAGTGTTCATTCAGGGACCGTTTTGAGATGTAAAACCTACATACAGAAGGTTCGGAATGAATTGGAAGGATGTCTGGGTATTGTCATGTGATGTTGGTCATGTAAAGTTCATACATGAGGATCTTTCTCAAAGGCCATTACTAATGACATTGACATATGCAGATGGGGGTTATAATGAGATGGTTTTCGCAGATCCACATTTCCTCTGCTCCTGAAGATTACCACCTTCTGTCTCAACAGCCTCTGATGGATTCATTACCATAATTAAACATCAAACCCTCTGCGGTCTTTCCATTCAATCCACAAATGCTGATTTTCAATGGCCGGTTGGGCTCTCGAGTGCTTTGAGTACGGTTACAGGGATAGTGTAGAAGGATTTCTTAAAGAATTAGTTCACCCAATATGAAAATTCTCCCATATTTTACTCACATTCATGACATCCGTTTATAACTTTCTATCTTCAGCTGATGACAAACAATCATTTTAAGATGTCTTCTTTTATAGTGCTCAAGGCTCCATTTACTTTTATTAATAAAGTAATCCAAATAGCTTAAAATAATAAAGACTCCAGTAGCTTAAAACACGCTTGTGAGAGACATAGCCTTATTTAGCTAAATTGAACATGTAAACAGATCAGAAGTTGATAACTTATCATCTGTTATATGACGAAACACGCAACTGGTCGCAAGACGCGACAACAAATAAAATTTAAAATGATCGTGGTATCAGAGTTTATTTGATACTCGCTAAGTTTGCTTTTTACATTTTAAAAAGTTTGGATAAAGTTATTTAGATTACTTTAAGGATGTATATGGGCAGTTGACAAATAAACCATGAAATTTAGAAAAAATAACAATGAAGATTAATTTCTCTTAGGCTATTTAATTTTATGAATGTAAATATTATTAATATAAATGTTAATATATTTTTAGGAGTTTGTTTTCTACATTTTTGCTTTGTCGTACCATAGGACCTGTGTATGATATATTTGTCAACCCCCATGTGCTTTTTGGTGTTTTAACATCTAGAGCTTTTAAAGAAAACAGCATGATGGCATTACAATATAAATGTATTAGTTTGTATTTAACCGAAGAAAGGAAGTCATAAAAAGCTGGAATGACACGAGGGTGAGTAAATTATTATTAATTACTTATGACTATTATTAGAGATGCACCGATATATCGGCCAATAATCGGTATCGGCCGGTAGTGTTAACAAATATTACAGTTGAAAAACAACTGATGATCAGGGCCGATATATACTGTCAATTAAAAAAGTACAGGAAAATGCCAAATTTGTGCTCTATATATAGAAAATGTTAAGAAACATCACAAGTTGGATGTGCATTATTAATGATTATTATATAAATTAAGTTAAGAAATATGTATTGTACCATTAGAATCGGTTTCGTTGGAGAAATGTAGTATCGGTCTCTGATTAATCTATAAATCCAAAGCACAGAGGATAATTTGAGGCTAGGATTCGTTTTTCTAGTTTTGGCAGATATAAAGTGAGTGGTACATGCAAATGTAAATTCCATGTAGGCCTATACTCAGTTTAGATATTTGTTTTCTCCCACTTGATTCCTGATAACACACTTTGGTATTATATCTTGCAGTATATGTTGTATGGAAAAAAACATATTCTCTAAGGCTTTAGTGTGCTGTGTGTTTTATTTAGATCAATATTAGCACCCACTGACTTATGTAATTGTGGAATAATTAGCATCGTCTTGCCAATTAGCCAGTGTGTGTTACTGCGTTCCTGTGTGGCACAGAGAGTTGGATCCGAACGAATCCCAGAGGCTAGTTACTGAGAATGTTTATTTAGCTCCTTCCCATCTCTCAGAGCACAGCCGCCATCTCCAGTATTCCAGAAAAGGCAAAATTCAGCACAGGTTTCCAACACGAAACATCGGTATGCCTACCTCAGCTTTATTTTCGTGCTTACAAAATATGCATCAAAATAATAAATACTAGAGTACTAGACACACATTTCTTGTCAAAACAGGCCTCGTGCCACTCTGCCTACATTCAGTTGAATGGAACCCAAATCTCATTATATACAAATCATTTTTTTCGGATGACAGTGTGAACAGGAAAAAGTCACTTTTGCAATTCTTACCTGGACCACATTCATGCAAAAAGTGGCAATTCAAGTTTTAAAGCATAAATTTTATAGGTTATTTTATAACATTAATGTGTTTATAATGAATGTATTTATACATTATACACACATATAAATGTATTTATGAATAGAATGTTGCTACAGCTTGAGAAAAAACAACGTATTGACAATATGCGTTGATCTTTGGATGCTCTGTTTTGTCTCCATTATTTCAACAGAGCTTTTCCGGCGACCTTATGATTCGAAACATCCAGCTTAACCACGGAGGGAAATACGTTTGCCTCATCGACACAGATGTCGAGAGTCTGTCCACTGATGCAATATTGGTTGTTAAAGGTAGGAACAAATTGTCTGTCGGTTTATATGTCCACACGCGCAACATTTGCCTTCTGAGCCCCGCATTATATTTATTTATAACCGTCGCACTTCCACACTAAACAGCGTCCCGCTAGGTGTGTATTTTAATGAAAGGGGGCGTCTAATGTAGCAAGAGTTCAGATAGTGCTAAATGTGTCATTTTGGGATGGTTTATGGTGCCACCTCTTCACTGCGGTGTTTAAGAGAGTCGCATTGCTATTCACAGCCAATACACAACACGGTTCTGTCCCAGGTGTTCGAATAGCAGCTTGTTTATCATAGAAGATGTCTTTAATTGGCTCATTTACACATCGGCTTAGCAGCACGACGCGTCCCAGAATGCCATGCAATTGAAGAGAAAACATTTATATGGGACAGAAATGTGAATCATTTAGTTTGTATGTGTGTGTACTGTATACAAAGGTTCACACAAACTCTGCTGCGATGCTTATAGCAACATGCAAAAGCACAAACCAGTTGTCATGTAAAACACACACGCACGCACACTCTTGAACAAATAACCTTTCTCTTTTAAAAATGTAACTTTTGAGCAGATGCACAGACTGATAAAACACTCTTAATGAAATTAATTCAGTTCTTTACTGGATGTGATTGAGTCAGGTCCCCCCAGTCCACCAGATTTGGTCGTGGTAGAAGAAGTCACGGATAGCACAGCCCAGCTGTCATGGAGCCCAGGACAGGACAATGGAAGTCCCATTACAGGATACGTCATCCAGGGCAGGACTCCCTTTACCGTGGGCTGGCAAGCCATTGACACGGGTACACTATTTATTTATTTATTTATTTATTTATACATTTTAATGTCAAAATTGAAAGCATTTAAATGCACTCAGTCTGTCTTTTAAGAAAACAAAATGTATGTTATAAATATTTATTCCAGCACTTTCAACTGTTCCTGAAAGCCTTAACAAAATACAACGTAACTGTTGAATTATGTAAAATATTGTAATAATAACTTAATCAAAGGGGTCATATGGTGCGAATACGTGTTTTTCTGTGTCTTTGGCGTGTTATAAGATGCTAATGCATGCATTAGACATGATAAATTAAAATGTCGGAACAAAAGATGCATTCTATCTATAAGCGAATGCTCACCAAGAACTGCCTGAAACGCCTCCTGTAACCACACAACCACAAATCTACATCATTTCGTGGTATGATTTGTCTATTACCGCCCAAATGTATATGCAAGAAAGGTGGGCATACCTGTCAGTAAAAATTGCTTTGGAACGTGATGTCTAGTGAACAAATTTCCATAATTCACTCACCCTCGAAACCTGTATGACTCTCTTCTACCAAACGCAAAAGAAGATATTATGAAGAATGTTGGCAACCAAACCTCATTGAAGCCTATTGTATTGAAAAGCACAACACCACATTTCTCCAAATATCTTCTTTTGTGCTTCACAGAAGAAAAAGTCATACAGGTTTTGAACGACATGAGGGTAATTTAATGACAAGAGAATTTTTATTTTGTGGTGAACTATCCCTTTAAATGTTTCATTTTTACCGTCTTGTCTACAGTTCCTGAGCTGATCAATGGGAACACTCTGACTGCGACAGTTGTGGGTTTGAACGCCTGGGTGGAATATGAGTTCAGAGTTCTGGCCAGTAATGGTGTTGGGATGGGAGAGCCAAGTCCACCATCCACCAAGATCAGAACTGAGGACGCTAGTGAGTTCTGCACTTATTTCAATGAATCTTCAAGTCTTTTTAACAAGGACACTACGAATATGCACACACACAGACCACACTCGCTCTCTTTCATCTTTCTTCTCTTTAAGTCCACGTAAAACACGCCCACATTAAAAAATGTTATCCTCAATAATTCTGAGATACTTTTTAAAACCGAAAGAACCTCTGTGAAGTTCCTTTCACAAGACTTAGCTCAAGCTTTAAGCGGCACTTTGACCTCCAACTTCCAAAATCTTCACTGGCAGAGGCACGGAAGACGTTGCTAGGTGACAAGAAAGTGAAAAATGATGAAATGATATGTTATTTGAATTGACAACAACCATTTGCTGTCGCTTTGAAAGGTTAACGACAAAGCGGAAAAAAGAGAGCTCAACCGATGCGTAATGCAACGCTAGTGCTTTACTGCATAGAAAGTCAAGTGAAAGGACCTTAAGAGGCTCTCAAAAAATGGAAACAAAATGTTAACATAAACAAGAAATTTAAAGAAATCCGCTAATCAGAATAGTCAAGTACTCTGATTGAACTGTTTAGTACACATTCTCTTTCTGGGATTTCGTCTGTAGTTCCTGACACAGCACCCACTGAAGTTGGAGGTGGAGGAGGAACCAAGTCGGAATTAGTGATAACGTGGGAGGTAAGTCATTTGTCAGATTTTACCGCTCCCTCAGCTGGCCTGGTCTAAATGCCGGCGCTTAATTCTGTCGAATGAAATGTAGCCATTTTATGATCAGCACTAAGACCCTCCACGCGCCCGCCGGACTCCAGGCTTTATTTCCTCTCCTCCAAACGGAAGTCTGCTCACGGCCAGTGTTGCTTTGAAGTTTATTTCAGCCACAAATAGGCTTCAGTCCGACCGTGAGGAGTTCAGGGCGAAGTTTTCTTTTTCTTTTTTGAGCATAAAAAAAGGTTGAGGATGATTCACTGAATTTTGAAGTGTTTATGTTATTTGTTTGTTGTAAGCTGATGCATCTTGGCTTTGCTTACAGTTATGTTTTATAGTTACATCAGAGCCTTTTTAAGTCCATAGAAAGATTTACAGTATTTAAAGTCAACTTTATGTAATCGAGAAACTACTATCTAAAATAATTTTGGCTTAAGTTGCGCTGTTGTTTCTCCCCATTTTTTATGTACAGGTAACTGCAAATCATTTTAATTGATTTCTACTACAACCCTGTTGGGTCAGTTGGTATGTTGGCCTCAATGTGTTTTAATATCACTATAGTTTTGTGTTCCACTCTCAGCCTGTTCCAGAGGAGTTGCAGAACGGAGAGGGCTTCGGTTACATCATCGCCTTCCGTCCAGTGGGCACGGTCACTTGGACCCGCGCCTTGATCTCAGCGCCTAGCCTCACCCGTTATGTTTTCCGCAATGACACCATCCCGCCTTTCTCACCCTTCAATGTCAAAGTGGGAGCGTTCAACAACCGAGGGGAAGGGCCGTTCAGCTCCATAACAACCGTGTTCTCGGCAGAGGAAGGTACAGATGGATTTATCTACATCATTACACACAATCACAACCGCCTACATGCGGAATCCAGGCTGCCAAATACAAAACCATCAGTATGTATAGACCATTTTACAAGTTGTAAACAACAATGGTTCTTTTTTAACAGAAAACAGTTCTTTTGGACTAGCATTGTTTACGTCTTGCAAAATGATCATATGATAATGGAGAGATAACCATAAATTAATGAGTTATAACCAAGTGGTGTGGGGGTGAAAGTTTAATAATAGTGCTGGGCAACGTTTCATTTTTTTAATCGCATTAATCTCATGACTTTTCTGTGATTAATTGTGATTAATCGCATTGTTAAGCGTAACATTTAGTAGTGAATTCAAAAGTAGTGTTATTTTTTTGAAAAAGATTTGGTTTGCAAACACTTTAAACAAATAATGTGCTTTTTTACAACAGTGTGTCTTTTACATAGTAGCAGTTAACTATTTTTAACAAAAAATATATATTTTAAGTCTCAATTTAAAGATTAAGGGGCACCTTCACTCATAGGGCTTAATCCTAGTTCCAGACTAACCAGAATGTTAGAGGTGTCTTGATCGAAAACATATTGCATTGACAATTCTTAAAAAATATTACAGTAATGTTTTTTGTTTTTTTATGGTACATAAAAAAAAACTAATTAAACTAAGGCCTAGTCCTGATTTAAACTAATCCTTGTGTGGGAAACCGCCCCATAACGTCATCAAATTATATATAAAACTAAAGTATTCACTAACTAAACTATCTTGCCATTGCCAGGGCATTAAAATTCTGTGTACGTTAGTTTGCTATAGAAAATCAAGCTATAATAATTATTGATTTTATTGCTTATACATAAACTCTCTTTCAGAGTACTTACTCTGTACCTTCCTCTGCCGGTCTGGGTGATATATATATTGCGATTCACGATAATTATACATGTCTAAATCGTATCTGAAATGTGTTTTATCCACATCTCTTCCTTGAACTAGCGTTACCGCTCTTTGATCAGAAGGAAGTACTGCTCGGTCTGAAATCACAGCGAGATTAAGTTGTTTATGACGTGCATTTGAAAAAGCAACACTCGTCAAACACCATCACTATAAATATACTTTATTATCATGAAAAGGTTTGACGAATATCGATAAAATATAACCATTGGCATTTCCTGCAACTAATCGTTTCCCATATTCAGAGTTTCTGCAAAAGATCGCCCTCTGGATTTCGAATGTGGCGGCATTTGACTGTAATTCATTGAAAAACTGAGAGCATAACAATCGCACGATATGTCGCCCAGACTGTATTAATAGTGCATTTAAAGTGCATTTTAAAAACTAAATTATTGTATGCTACTCTTGTCTTTATCTTAACAATTCTTAAAAGGAGAACACAATTCCTTTAATATGAGTGAGGGTTTTGGGCCCGTCCTTTGTTGTTTGATGAACATTATAAACAGAAATCTTTATTATGCTGCTGCCCCTTTAAGAGCGCTCTATACAGATATACGTGGCTATTGTATTGTGACGCATCCGTTTTGTTTCCCAGCTGTTAATGTTCAGGAAACGGACTACTTTTAAATGGACCCTTGCTAATATGGGAATTGTTTACATAATTCTGTGTTTATCTGTCCGTTTTAAATAAGAAGACGTGAAAGAGAACTCAGTTTAGTAGTTTGCGCTCAGACTCTCTAGGTGGACATGTTTAAAGCATTTTAGCATTTTGGTATATGGCAAGCTATTGATTTCCTTCCGCTTTATCATTAATAGCATTAAATGTGTCTCTTACACCCTCGTTTGTTACGTCTTTCTGGGGTGAGGGTACTGATAGATAAGTGCATGGATGAAGGAGGGGAGATGAAATGGAGTGATTGGATATGACGAATGTGCAAAATAATATTTCTGCGCATTACATTTATAACGCACAAATATTATATATTGATAATTTTCGCACTGATGAGACCATTAAGAAAGACCATTTGGTCGCAGTCTAGAGCCAACTCTAGTCTGGAACAGATTTATAGTGAAATGTCCATGTAAAGCCTGTGGCATACTCTGTTTTTTTACGTGTCCGCGAGCAAACGTAAATGCACAGTATAATAATGGTTAATTAGCGTTAACGCGATAATAACGCTTTTACTTGCCCAGTCCTATTTAATACTTAAAATTAAAATTAAAATTTGTCATCATTTGCTGACCGTCTTGTCATCTCAAATCTGTATGACTTACTTTCTTGAAGAAATGAAGAAAGTTGGTAACCGAACAGCATTGGCACCCATTCACTTCTATTGTATGGACACAAAACCAAAGTGAATTGGTGCCATTTAACAACATTCTTCAAAATTTCTTCTTTTGTGTACTTTGGGGAAAAAAGTCAAACAGGTATGAAATGACCATAGGGTGAGTAAATGAAGACAGATTTTTCATTTTTTCATAATGATATTTTTCAACTTTAGAAAGCACAAATGAAAATCATTGAAAGAATCTACTTTTAATATTCCCATAACAAGATACCGGATACTGTATGCATGCTTAATATTTTATCTCCATACAAACACACTTCAGCTCAGCAGTAGTCCCAGCACGCTCTCCAACGCTCACTTCCCTCCAATCTCACACGCAGGTGTGACCTTGAATGAAAATGATGGAATAAGTAGATTGAGACAGCTTTTCGCCCCTCCCCTCTCGTTCACGCTGCGAATGACAACCTTATATTAGTTATTGCAGCTATAGGTTACTGCAAATCCTGCTAGACACTTACAGGCCTATTGATGTGCTAGAGTAGTAATTCAATTTTCCAAACAGATTGTCTCCTACACTGTCAGTCACACTTCCTATTAAAATGAAGTAGGGTCTCTCTCTCAGGTGAGACCGGCCCCTTTATTCTCAGCCTTAATCCAATTTCGTCTCGTTGGCTGTGTAAAGCTTTTGAACACTTTCACGTTTCTCCGCAGTGCCGAGCGTAGCACCAGAGAAAGTTTTAGCAAGAAGTCTGTCGGCGGCCGATATCGAGGTTTCCTGGGAGCCCATCCCATCCACACCCGAAAGGGTTCTTGGATTTGAGGTTTGATATTTTCTTGTGTTTTCTGTGTACGCATCACATAGTTACTGTGCATATCTGAGTGACTTTTACTGTAAATTTACTGTATGTCATATGTAGATTGACAATTTTTTTGTTTGTTTAAATCCCATAAAAGTGATTATACATTTCTGTGAAATAAGTAGCTATAGAAAGGTAACAACACATATTATTTAAATACAACGCAGAAATTATTTTGGAAAAAAATGTATTTCTCCCAAATAGCATCACTTTGTGATATATTAAAAGATCTTTTAAAGAATGCTCGCCCATGACATCACTGCTGGTGGGCGGGGCCTCGGCTCACGGTGGTACATCGGCTCTCACTAAATCCTTTGTGTTTCGAGTCATACGACATAACACGGCCATGTTTTTTTGGCACTTTCAAGGACAATAGGTAGTCTACATGGTTAGGGTTTGGGTTAGTGTTAGTGTAAGACTCGAAACACCAATGATTTAGTCAAAACAAACAAGCCATGCCTTCGGATCTGACTAGAAACACCAAGGATTTAGTGAGTGCCGTGGTACATCGCTGTTCCCTGTAACACTGGGATACGGAACTATTAAAAGCGTTTCTCACCTCTCCCGTGCTATCTGAAATATGTAGAAGACCAGAGTTTAGACTGTTAGACGTCTCAAGCGTTCAGAAGCTGTCCGAAAGCTCTCAGCTGGCCTTTCAAGTAGAGAGTCTCGCTTTCTTGCAAGCCACTCTCTCCATCTCTGTCACCCCTGCCCTGCAGCACAAAAACTGCCGCGTTGCCATGGTAACGGCCATATTGTCTGGAAAGAATAGAGCTATCATGTCACCGGATTTCTAGATGAGAATAACTTTTGGGTTGTTATTTTTCGCACTAAAAGATCGAATCAAAGACAAGCATGTATGAATCAAAGGAGTGATTCTTTATACACATACGTACAGTTTATTCATTTTATTCACACAAACTTTTTATAGCACATATTTAGTGAGGTCTTATT
This sequence comes from Triplophysa dalaica, assembly GCF_015846415.1. NCBI lineage: Eukaryota > Metazoa > Chordata > Actinopteri > Cypriniformes > Nemacheilidae > Triplophysa > Triplophysa dalaica. Next base: position 20,970,466 of record NC_079547.1, on the reverse strand, counting down.
TAACCGTTCATGCATTACATCTTGAATAAAGTCACCTTTCAGTAAGTTTAAAAGACTTCCACAAAGTGAAATCAAAGCAATTCCTCATTAAAATTGAGACTCTTTCGGGCAGATCCTATTGTCTAATTCTTAAATTGACTTAAATCTTTTGACACCTAGTATCTAAATATTGATATTACTTATGACCAGAGGTTAATAATTAATGATTTCATTTCCTTTATCTAAGCGTTTCTCACCTAAACGTTAATTGAAATGTCACATTCTCAAGAAAATCAATTACATATCGCTTCACAAGCGTATCATATTTTCTCTCTGCCAGATATATGTTTTCAAAGGTGGTGAGACAGACACATTTGACTCATCATCATTTTGCTATATTCGGCTACTCTGTTCATTCACTATTTTATCATCACAGATCTCATTTACATTTATGCCTTTAATGTTTTTATCAAAGTCTGCTTTAAGTTTTTTCACGGAATTACATTTTACGTTACAGTACATTACAATAATTCATTTGGTAGATGCCTTTATCCAAAGCAACTTACAGTTATGATGAGACAAGGAGAGACTTAAAATGCACATTTACAGTGATGTGATGAATTCTTTCTTTATCATGACACACCTTCTTTGGCAGCAATATAAAACACTGCTGGCATTTGCTCTTAATTTGATGTTTTTAATTATAGAGATGCATCACTTTAAACACAATATATTCTTTTAAAAACACAAGTGTGTAATTAATTAAGTTACCTTAACAAACTCTTTATTCAGGTAGCTGCTCACACTTTGACAATAATCAGCATATTGAGGGTCACCGCGGGTTACGAAAGTGTTTAATTATATTGGCGGAGAGCTGTTCACATCTATATCATTGTCAAGGATATGAACAACGTCCTTGTTGTGTCTCCCGGCGAACAGGTGGTGTACTGGGAAGACGACACCAAGCCGGATACGGTGGGTAAAGTGAGGATTACTGGAAACTACACAGCGGTGAATGTTAGCGGACTGCAGGGGAACACTCCGTATTATGTAGCGGTGTGCGCTTTTAATACTGCGGGAACCGGCCCTCAGTCTGCGCCTGTCAATGTCACCACTAAAAAACCACGTGAGTACACTGAACAGTTAAAGGAACAGTTTACCCAAAGATAAAAATTCTGTCTTCATTAACTCAACCTCAAGTGATTCTAAATCTGTATAAATGTCTTTGTTCTGATGAACACAGAGAAAGATATTTAGAAGAATGCTTGTAACCAAACATTTTGTGGCCATCATTGATAACCATAGGTGATGTGGAACAACTTGAGGGTGAGTAAATGATGAGAGAATTTTTTTTTTTGGGTGAACTTTTCCTTAAAGTTCTTTTGAAAGCACAAATTTATTGCTTCGACATCTAGTCAGTCTTTTTAATTCTGATAAGGCCTGTTCACACCAAGAATGACGATTTTATTGATATATATAATGAACTATATTCGCGCACACACCAACGGACGATAATGTTGTGTATATTTTGAGTGTTGCAGTTTCACATTTTCAATTTAAATTCTAGTGAATTCTGTTAGTAATTTCAATGACTTTATTCCAATATGTCTTGTTCATGGTTGTAGACGCTATTTTAATTTTAAGATTTGGACTAAGTTAATCTTATACACTACCATCCACAAGTTTACACTCGACTGTGTATTTTGTAATCTTATAAATAATTTCATCCAAAGACATTTGCTTATGTATTTGCAATTATTTTTGTGGGCAAACGGGTAACTGTGAAAATATAACTTCTTTTATTAGAAAGCTAACCTTTAATTTACTAGAACATTGACAAAATTAACGATTTGGACTTAAGAATTAGGAAAAGACAGCCAATAAGAGCATCTCTCTAAAAGTCCAGTAAAATAAAAAATGACAGTGCCTATGTTTTATGAAATATTGCATCGTTTATTAATGTGGGTCATTCTGTTTTTAAAATTTGTGTGCCCTCATAATCTTTAAATGCACTTCCTTCCTGTTATGACTATCCAAAAAATGGATACCAGTAAAAATGGCTTATAAAATGGCTATTCTAGAAGTTCAAGTGGACACTATAATATAGAATAATTTGTTCAATTCTCAAAATCTAATTTAATTTTTGATGAATTTTTTATTATTACAATACAATCAAGAAACATAAATAAGTTACGAATGGTGTGTAGTAATAGTTTTCGTCCTTGGCGGTAACGATCTTCAGTATGTATGATTTTGTTGCATATTTTTCATTTTGTGTTTGTCTTTGTTACTCAAAAAAAACACAGCACCTGGGCAGCCCCCTCAAAACGTAGAGTGGAATCTGATTGGCTCTCAGCTCATGCTTCAGTGGGATCCAGTCATAGCTCTGGAAACAGAATCTGAAGTCACTGGCTACATAGTAAGTGAAATCTGTCTATCAACATGCAGACTAGAAAACCCATTTCAAAATCGTTATCCATTTAGCTCACAAATGGCTCCATTCCTCCTTTGTTTGCCAAATGCTAATACCAAGAGCTACGACACAGATGATACTCTTGATAAAAACAGAGTTTTTGTGCTTTAGCAACAAAGATATGGCAGCTACGTCCCTAAAAATCATTAGTTGGTATGTTTTTATAGATAAAAGCACAACATACGCTATTTCATGTCAAGATCCACCTCTCCGTTAATTACACAGGCACGCTATTAACAGCACTCACGGTGCTTATTTCCTCACGCTAGAAAACGGTCATTGATCTCAGGGGAAAGGCACTAGCCATTAGCTTCAGTAAACACTATCTCTAGTAACTTGTGTTTAGTTGCTTTAATGGTTGCGTATGTGTCTCTTTGACATCATTAATGATGATTGCTAAGGCAAATGTGACTATTATTGAGTAATGAAGATGTAGGGTTGAAAATTTGAAAACAGATTATTTTACAAACCATTTTTTACCACCTCAAACCATTTGATTTGTTGAGGAGAGGTGGATTGGGCATGTTTTTTCTGGTGAATGATAAAAAAGCTACACATTTAGAAAAGTGTAAATATTCTGTCACCATTTGTTCACCCTAATGTTGTTTAATAAGTATATTAGCCTTTCTTCTGTTAAACACAAAATAATATATTTTAAGAAATGTCTCAATACAATGGAAGTCAATGGGTTGTGTTGTTGGGTTACCAACATTCTTCAAAATATCTTCTTCTGTGTTCTGCAGAAGAAATAACTTCAAACATGTTTTAAATGATATGGGGATGAGTAAATGATGACAGAATTTTCATTTTTCGAAGAACTGTCGCATAAAGTCTTATTATTGTGAATCTCGTCCTTAAATGTTGCTGTTCCACCATCCACAGATTCTGTACAGAAGACATCGAAATAACGACATGTACTCCATCATCACAAACAAAACATCTGTGGAATTGACCCTCAACCCAAACGACAACTACGTCATACAGATCAAGACCCTCAGTGAAGGGGGACTGGGGGAAGGAAGTGAGCCAATCCACATCCACCAACTCAGTAAGTCTGTTGTTCTCCCTTTTATTTCGTCTTCCGCAGCCATTGATTAGCTCCTAATGGGGATTCAGTCAGTTTGGGCGCCAAAATATTTCAATCTTTTCTCCTCAGCCTCTGTTCTTTTTTAGAGTCGCAGAACCCGACCTTTTAAGAAATGCACATTCATTCGCCATCTATCTCTGTCACTCGCTTATTCCTTGTTGACTGTGGCGCCCGAGTGGCATATAAAGTAGTGACAAAAAATCACCCTCCCCACCACACTCAAGCATCTTCCTCAAATGGGCAGCAATCAAACTCGACTTCCCTTCCTTTTTGGGACAGAAGATCTGCTCTCAGATGTGACGGGAGCTCTTATCGTCACACGATTCTTTCCCCACGGAAGCTATTAATAATGTAGAGACCCGATGCGCAATTCCTCTTTGATTTACAGCGAGCTGTCTGAGAATTGAGACGTAAACAATGATTCTTTTTCTCCCATCCGAGAGCTTAAATTGTGTTTCCTAACGTTTCTCTTTGCCTTGGGTTGCAGGCATGGGTGCTCGGGGATCCAAAGCGGGAAGGATGTGCGCTCTCTCTCTCTCTCCTCTACTAATATGCGCTCTGTCGACGCTCAGTGCCTCCTGATGTTTGAGCACCAGACACGGGCACAGTGAAAAACACGTACAAACTTTCTGCTCTTCGCGCGACCGAGTCTTATCCGATGGGATTCCCCAACTCCGGCGGCATGTGTGTTGGAGATTCTGCGGGATATTGAAACGTCCCATGGGAACATGGGTGAATTCCTCATTCGTAAACATGGAACAGATTTATTGAGATGTTTGGATTGGCACAGATGAGCTATAGTATTATAACAGTTTGTTTGGCACTTTAAACCCAGGAATAAGAAATGCAACGGCTTTGTTCATACTGCACACAAATCTGATTTAGTTTTCAGACCTTTGGTGGGTTAGATCTAGAACATTGTTTTTTTGCGTTGCATATTTTGTCATGCGTCTCAAATTCCAGAACAAAGTAACACATGTGCAAAGATCAGATTTTCATGTTGTTTAGATTACAAAAACAAAAAGCCTTGAATATAATGCACTCAAAGTCAGATTTTTGCTGCCTGTCTGAACAAAGTAACAACGCTCAACGTTTCGTCCATATGTTGATTTCTTTATGTACAGTGCCAATGTGTGCATCATTCATCTTGTGCTCTGATCTTCGAGAACAAACAATGCCTTAAATTCATGTACGCACCAAAGTAGTTGAAAGAAGTCGTGCAGTTGAGTTGCATTCAAAGAGGACAAGGGCTGACGAAACTGCTAGAAAGATGCTCTTATTTTGGATTTGTTTGTTGTGTCTTTTGTGCTAAGTTCTGGGTTAACAGTCAGGAATCCTCTGCAGTAGTTAAGAAATAAACATTGGTGTTCCGCTTCTACTACAGAGCCGTCAAATTCAAAAAGGCTGTTTGCTGGATATTAGCATTTTGTTTGACGCTTCATGCCGGTTTAATTATAGATGTGTTAAGCGTTAAGGCTTTTCTGGAGAGTTTTTGCTCCGAATGTCAACCGGTTGAAACACATTTTAGTTTCCTTTCTGTTGCCATCCCGCTGTACCGCGCCGATCACAACTCATTCATGCTTTTTACATCGTATAAAATAGGCAAATAGCTTAAAAGCATAAAATTCATACAATAGCATTGAATATTCTTTGAAAGCATTGAAAGTGTCAGGCACTTTGGAAAGCAAGCACTCGATCAGAATTACCAACGTCTCACGCACCTCTATCAGTACGTAAATAAAGACTCGAGAAAATTTGTCAGAAGTGGCGAGATGCGGAACGCTGCTTGAAGTAGGACTTGCATGAAAGTTTTATAGCTCTAATGTTCTTGCAGATGTGAAAAGGTTAAAAGCCTTCCGAACAAGTTGCGTGAAAGACGAGTCCCCAGAGCTCCCTAGCAGTCTATATGTCTCAGAATAAGGCCATTATTTAAGGTGCATAGGACATCGCACTCAATGGTGTGGCGGAGTAGAATAGGGCTGAAGGTTGTCGATTTGGTCCTCGTAAGGACCACTTTCTATACACCACGGCCAAGCATTGTCGAAGCATTAAAGCCAGCTCCAGAATAACTTGCTCAAGAATGATTGACATGTATATAATGTAGTATCTGAGTGCCTTTAGCGATTGAAATTTATAAAAACTTTTAGATGGCAATATACTGCGATAACAAAGATTGTGTACATGTCAAAATACGTGAATAATAAGAAGTACTTTATTATCGGAATTATTCCGATTAAAAAAATGCGCAATAGCGTCTCTTCAATGAACCGGCTTTGTGTATAAGTGAAACGTACTGTATATAAAAAGCATGGATTCTGTTATACTAAAACATAGGTCTAATAATAATCTATACTTTTTTTTACAAATAATACTCTTTTATTTTAATTAAAACATGCCAATCCAACATTGGTTGAACGTTTTCAAATTCCTTTTTATTTTAATGTTTTATTCAAACTATAAAACATTTTTTATTATAAAAATTTTCCGATTTTTTAAGTTGTCAAACTTGTTATTAAAAGTAACACAATGAAGTTTTCCAACTTGAATTTGTAACAAAATGTGGCACCATGATAATCACGCATACCGTGTCAAAAGCTGTATTTATCGTGATATGGAAATTTGATAACCGTTTCATGCCAAGTGGGCAACTATGGATTGCATTACCTTAATACGTTGATGCTCATTTCATGCACCTTCAATGCTATTAAAAGGACAACAATGACGTTTTTCAACCTGATTTTTAATACCGTATACTTCGATGAAAAGAAATAGCAAGTGCATGTACCATGATATAAAAAATTGGCCTTGTCGGCACCTATGTATTTCATTACCAACATACGGTAATGCTCATTTCATCCACCTTCAATTCAATTGTTATTAAAAGGACCACAATTCAGTTTTTCAACTTGATTCGCAAAATTCGCCATTGTGATAATACCGTATACCGTGAAGAAGGTAATTATAGAAACCGCACTTATCGTAACATGAAAATTTGATAACGTCACATCCCTAGTCGACACCTTTGTTTTGCATTATACCAGACTACGGTGATGCTCATTTCATTCAACTTTAATTCTGAATCACCATTGGAGCCCCCAGTAAGACACCCCGATAATGACCTTTAACACGAGGTTGGCTGCCAGGTTGTCCCTTCACCGGACAATATGTTTCTGGCTCTTTCATGACAGTATCAGGCTGGAGTGACTATAATTTGCACCCGTTCTGTTGAAAGTCAGAAGCAGACGCAAAGAAGTGAACCAAGGTGACACAGCCTTCCCTCTAACTGTTCTGAACAGGTGCGGTACAGCTCATAAAAAAGTAAGCAAGAGGCTAAAAAAAGAGGCTACACACCCACAATCAGGACAGCCTATCTGTTCTCCTTCGAGCGTTCATAAAGGTCTGGGCACCTTGATTAGGCTGCAGTGGCCCAGTCAATGGGATATCGATTTTTCTGCTCTATACTGCGGCTGTCACAATGCCGCCTCCTGATTGACTGATGCCGATGTTCCTGTTGGCCATCTTGGATTGAGTTTGCTCTTTGAGTGTCAGAGACGACCTTCCCCTTTCTTCTTTTAGCGGTAACCGAGTGGAATGTTGGCAAAACAGTTCTTAGTAGATGAACTCACACCCACTTTTTCATTAAGAAATCTTTACAGTAATGCATCAGACTGCATAAGAGAAGTCAATTTGCAAACAGCATTTCATGTTGACTTTATAGGGAGTGCCACAGACAGTTTTACTTTGTTTTGTACGGTCGAGTGTTCTTTATAGTTCTGTAGTTTGAAATGATTTATAAGCAGTACATTATTTGGGAATCTGCTTTTTTTATTTAGCATAGAAAAATGACAATAGACATGGTCTGTGTTATTCTGTATTACAGTAATTACAAAGCGAGCGCTGCTTATTTATTGCACCCCCTGTCGCTAATAACATGTTACCAATTGGTGATTTTTCTATTTCCTGTTTGGTTCCTTTTATTCTATTGTGGACCGTCAGCCTTTCAGTACACTATTAGCTATTGACGCATACCAATGCTGGAACAAAATTGTTGTTTAATGTTTTTTTGGTATTCTTACAGTTGTGCTTTCTAATTCCCCTAATTTTGTGTAAACAGTATAATCAGTGAGTTTCATTTCTTCCTATTATGGTTTCCCCTTTGGCAAAACTTTAATGATATGTTGATAATCCGAGCTCTTAATGACATGAGTGATCTTATCAATACAATCCAATTGCGTTTCTTAGTAACCTGAAATGAAAAATAACCATACCTTTGCCAGATGTAAATAGCTGCTATATATTTTTCGAGTCGGCCAGCTTTGACACTACCTTTCCTATAGCACACGGCCCTGAGAATTTAATACTGATGTATTAATGAATAATCTCTGTGAGATGCCTTGCGTAGAATTGACATTTTCATATTGAAAAGTAACCGTTTTGTCTTGTATACTAAAACTGTGCATGTGGCAAATTGTTTGGTGAATATGTGTTGAGTTTTATAATCCTGTTAAAAACTTAATAAAAACGTGAAAAGACTGACTCGCTGCCGTATCTCATTAAATCTCGGGGGGAATCGTAAACTAATTTGATCCTTAGAAATCTATTTAATGGGTAATGCCATATCTCCTTTTCCAAATTTTCAGTATACCAAAGCTGATTAGTTCATGTAACTTCTTACTGTAGCTGTGATCTAATGCAAGAATGTTAAGTTCTGTATATCATCGCTGAGCCAGAATCAAAGGGTTTGTACATGAATAATATACCATCATTTTAATCTGTGGGATCTAAACGGGATCAAGCAAATCCACAGCCGCCTGTGGAACAAAGTACTGTAGCAGAATTCAATCACTTATAATCATTTAACGTGTCAAGAGTTCTTAAAGAGTTTAACAGCTCCTTTGAGAACGGATAATAACATTGATGTTTTTTTAAATAGCTGGACACGCTGATCAATATCTGAAGCAGAATGGGCATCTAATGAATGAACTTTAACCTTATTTGCATGTTAAGTCACATGACCTTGTTTCAATCCGTTATTGCGTATTTGTTAGGCATGCCCCGGTGCTTTTCTTTCACAAACAGGCCTGACTTCAGATCAGTGTGGTTGGTGTGGGTCATATCTGAAGGCTGGATGAATGGTGTGTAATTAAAGGTTCAGCCCACTGGAGTGTTTTCCTAATTAAGTATAAATGCCAAGCCCGTCAGGATGAGGCTCGGGTTCTGTCTGAATGCCAGTTAGAGATTTTATTAGTGAACAGCATGTTTAAAAGTGTTTAGTCTCTTTTTTATTGATGCAAGCATGCAAATGTGCACGTATACACATATTCAACTTTAGAGACATTTTTATACAGGCACTCTTGGTACAAGGCTTTGTGTGAACAAACAATAGGATTACTGAGACTGGATGAGGTCAGAAAGTACTGATGTAAAAATAGCTTTTTGTCCAAATGTAACTCTCTGACGTAGATGGTGTGTTTATTCAAGGGATAGTTCACCGTTTTTACTCACCCTTGAGTTGTTTCTAACCTGTATAATTTCTTTGTTTGGTTTTAACAAAAAGAGCGATATTTGGAAAAATGTTAGCAACTAAGATATCTGAGGCATCATTGACTACCATAGTAGAAAAAAAGATTGTATATGTTTTTGTTCTGTTGTACACAAAATGTGATATTTTAAGTTTTAAAGAATTAAGGAAGACAAGAAGTTCTGGGGCACTTTTGACTACCGTTGTATTTTTTCTACTATGGGAGTCAATGGTGCATTTAAAATTTCAGTTGCTAACATTTTCCTAAATATCTTTCTTTGTGTTTAACAGAACAGAGAAATGTACTTTACCGAATTTTCAATTTCCTATCCCTTTCAACTCTGTTTTCAAATTCAAAGTTTTCCAAAAGAGATTGCTGTAGGGATGATAAATAGGTAAACCTGAAAGTAAGCGCCACACTGGTTCGTGATAAACAATTTCTTCTTTCACATTTAGTCTATTAAGATAATCTTCACAAATTAACAAAAAAGATATGAATTTTAAAGCCTACTGTAAATAACAAGAACCAAAAAAAGAAATCCCCATCAACTTCTTTTAAGATTTTCCATTATTTGTGAGATTTTTTCCCTTACATGTCCCAGACAATGTAGGTAGTGGCTTTTAGCAGCTTGTTAGCAACCTCAAATTTCAAGAATTGTAAAAGTTTAAAAGCTCACGAGAGGTGTTGTGTATTTTATATCGCAGAATAAAATGAAACAAATATTAACAAGCTTTAATTAAATAAAACTCATACGTTTCCGTTAACCACAGACCATATTTTAGTCTTTTTTTTACTTAACGATAGAACCAGAAGTGCAGAAAATGCTTATTCGCTTGTTTTGAGTACAAAAATAAATCATCCCTGCAGCACTCTTTGAAATCATCTAATACAATGTCGATGGGTCAAGAGGATCTGCATAAATGCGAACCTTTGCCATAAGACATGAGAACATCAACAGAAATATGAATAAAAATTTCAGATACAAAGTCATACCTTCTTATGTATTCTAAAACAACCCCCGGATGCATCACAGCCTCACAGTTTAGAGTAAATTACATCATTAATGACATTACCGAGTTTATGGGATTTTAATGTTGAAAAGACAAAAGGGTGTAGCACCTTTACATTTACTGGAAATTAAATTTTGGTAATTTTACTGTAATGAACCAGGATTACTGTATGAAAGAGGCAAATGCTGGGTTAAAAAACGACATAATGTCAGTAGTCAGTTTATTAAGGGTAAGAATATAACAAGCCAAGGTTTGTGTTTGAATACAGAAAGCACACCAAGCAGTTGCCGTCAACATGAGTGGGCCATGTCCTTATTATCCAATACATGTCTGTCTTGCTTCTCTTTAGCTCTCTGTCTCACTTACTCATTATATTTGAAGGTTTTCAGGCAAGTCCTCTCCTCTGTATGAATCAAGTTTCATACAGCTTCTTCGCCAGTTTCTTTTGGAAAACACCTGACATGTTGGCATGTTGAAGCTGCTGTAGAGCTGTTCTAGAATAAGAACCAATATTCTTAACTAACAAGGTCTCAAGATACATAAGTCTGTCCTTTAAAAGCAGAATGGAGACATGAGACATCGCTCCTCATTATCGTGACATGATCGAATCTAGTGTGAAAGGTTCTTTGAAGTGTTTGTGGGATTTGGGAACTAAACATCATAATCTCTTAAGCCTTTGAGAGATCTGCTTCCTGTCCCGATGTGCATAAAACAAGCTGTTGTCATTCGCCATTGCTGTATTTTTATGTTTTAATTAGAGCTTTCAAATTGAGAACACGTTGATATGTGAACAAAAATTTAAGCTTCAATGAAAGACTGTCTAAATTGTATTCACGAGCCTGTTTTTGACATGTTTGACTATATTTGCAGGGACCCTTCATTCTGATCAAATGGGAAAACGGGGACGATTATGTATGGTTTTGTTTAATATGGGTGTAACTGAAGTGAACGATTATTGAAGCTGCACCCCAAACACAACCGTCACTTGAGCGAAACCAGGTCATACAAAAACGTTGTAAAACAATATAATTGTCCAAATTTATACAAATGAGATACCTCACTAAATAGTTACGAATTGCCATGAGATTCAACTTTTTTCGAGAATTGAAACCACTTGAGGAAAAAAATCTACAAATGTGCCAATGGTTATGCTAATTCTGCTTAGTACTAAACCCTAAAACTAAAATGATTTTAATTCATGATTTTAATCCCTACAGTAACCAGGGAAAAGTTACTGTAATGAGTCAATTTTTTTATTCTTTTGATTATTTGTATAGATAAACGATAAACAGAGTCCCACGTTGCATTTAAAACATTGCCTGCATACAGCATCCTAGAAAGAGAATTCAAAATCTCTCTTTCATGCTCAATATTTTCTTTTAAAGGCGATGAACACTCTCTAGGGACCTTTTTTGGGTGTCTTAAATTTAAATATTGATTCAGAAAAAGTCACTTTGAGGAAAAATTTACATTACGCTTTTGTTTTGCGCGAGCGTCTTCCCGTGACGCATCAAACCTCTTATTACCGATTTTTCATTAGGATTACCGTATCCGTTGCGGATTGCTCCTGAACGGCAAAAGCTTGAATGCTGATGGTAGGTTTTGCTTTGTGCCCTCAATAAATATCACACTGATTTTGCATTGTGCATCTGTTAGTGATTCTCGCATGAAGGATGCCGTTTACCATATTGAGTGTTGTAAGACTCCCCACAAGGGTAATTATCTTGCAGATTGCTTCTCGCTAGACATCCTCATACCCTTTCTCGACGACATGCTGACACTATTAAATCAAGACGGAGAAAAATTCTCTCACATTGATCTCATACTGACAAGGTTGAGAACTTGATCTTGTTGTGTAGTTTGAAATGTCTACATGGGACCTGAACTAGTTTTAGCTATTTAGATCCCGGAAGCTAATTTTATCCCCTTAAGAATTCACTCAGGGTCTGTTAGATCTGCTTACGTGCAAATGTAACGTGATGAAGGTCATGTGCGTGTATCACCTTGTATTGCGCAGAACAGCAGAGTGTTGCAGCAACATGGAAGAAAATATGTACAACAAATATTATTCCTGGGAAATAAGTGTGACTGCTTGTCTTATTCTTGGATGTTCGCTGCTTGGGTGTCACGGACACAAAGTATGTTGCAGCATTCTGAACAAGGGCAAAAGTAGATTTTCTTGGACTTCCTGTCTTTAGCTGTGACATGATAATCCGTGACTCGATAAAACACTCCAAGGGCATTTTCTACCAGAATATACTTGGTATAATTCACATGTCTCCGAACTCTCAGGGCATGATTTTGAGCAATGTATTACTGTATAAAGTACAATATTCGAATGCACTGATTTCTATAAGTTTGCAAAAACGTTTCTTAAAGCTGCAAACCTTAACTTTGGTTTAAAGTTTTATGTACAAGTAAATAAAAGATCAATGTTGAAAACTGAAAATTTCAGCAAACAGAGCTTATAATAAAGACTTTTAAGTTGAGCTGTCAGGGACAATTTCAATTCATATATACACAGTAGCCTTTATGTATATATATATATATATATATATATATATATATATACAAAAATTAATGTATACAGACATAAATGCATAACCTTTATCTGATAGTTAAAACATTTTTAAAATATCAAATAATGGTAAAAAAACAAATTGTTAAAAACATTGTTATTATATATAATATATATATATATATATATATGCTACTGTACATATATGACCACTTTCTGCTATACAGCTATGAATGACAAGAGGAGAATTTAATTTGAACAGGCGGTGCTGCTTGTCTCTTGTCGTTTGTGTTAAACAAGATGCAACAGAAATGAGGGTCACAGAGTAGCAATATGTCAAAATTGTGTGACCCCAGAACATAAACAAACACTGGATCGATATAAGGGAAAGATTCTTGCTGGAGGGAATACAAGTGTCAATAAGACACAAATTGAATCGCCCTCATAAATTTGGTCCCTGTGGCACTGATCACATTCATTGTTTATTCAATGAGTGAAAGTGCAACATACCAACATTTTTTTATTTATCTCCTGCTGCGGTAAAGAGTAGATGCCAGAGGTCAAAGAATTGCGTAATACATTGAGAAGGGGAATGTTAGGTAAAAATATTTAAACCCATGACTTTTGTGTTGCGAGCACAAAGATCAAACAGTATATCTGTAAATTCCTATAGATTATTTTTTATTTTTATTGTTCATTTATTCTCCTAAACAGCAGACAGAGATTGTGTAGAACAAACAAGTCGTTTGCGTAACAGCCTCTTGTCCAAATGATTTGGGCTTTTCTTTTCCAACCTTATAACATTAAAGTCTTACACCTTGGCAACTATTGTATTTTGTATTTCTACTTCCGTCCCACTATTAAAGTAAAGGTCATACATTTTGGGATGAGATTAATAGTTAATAGTGGGTCTGTACAAAGCAGTTTCAATTACGATTGCAATCATAGGGAATGTGCATCACAAGTAAAGTTGAATATGATTATGTAAATCATGGCATAGAGCTCGAAGAATTATCATAATAATCCATAATAGTGATGAAAGGTTATCAACTGCATGAAATAGCAAGTTCGTACATGTTTGTTTGCCTAAATGTATTTTTCTTCCGTTTTCACACCACCAAGTTATTTTCCATGCCCAGCAATGTCAAAGTTTTTCTTCTCTCCCAGCAGGTGGTATCTGTACATCTAGCCCTTTGAAGTCTGCATGTTTCGACAGTGGGTTAACTAGCGCTGAACACATTTAACAGTAATGACAACATTTCAAAAAACGCAATGACATTTGAAAATACGACATATTGAGTCCCAGCACAAGATCAAAGAACGGATTAACTGTGTGGTGCACTTGTTCTGTTTAACAAAACACCCTTAACCTCCCTCTGACTGGGAAACGACTGTATTTCTGGTGCGTAGGAACACGTGGGTGGAAAGAGAGGTTTACAGGAACAGATTTGTTTATTTAATGCATTTTATTCAGCGTGTTCCAGCTATTATTGAACAGAACTAAATGGTGATGGGGATATGATGGGAAAGATGATGATGCTGATGGTTGGGATGGTGTTGATGATCACATTTTAACCTCTTGCCTTTGCTCATTTTGAGAAAGAAAAAGGAGATTCTTGCCACGTTTCGCTTTCCGGATCTTAATCTCAATAGATCTAAACATTGTCTCAAGAGACTGGGTAATGATATGCACATTCATTACACAGCCCTATTTAATCCAATTCACATTATTTGTACAGCACAAAACACAATTCAAAGCAGCTTTATAGAAAATGCATGCGTCTCCATTCTTGCTGCATGTTGACAATAGTTTATTTGCATCCGTATTGCATATTCATTTTTTAAAGAATCCTATGAGATAGAATTGAGACTTGAAACAGTGCCATAATGAAACACATCATTGACCTCCAACATACTGTATCTCCCGAGCCATAAAAGAGCAACTTCTGAGAAATATCCTTTTCTTCTCGAATGCTAAGCAACATCATTAATTAACTTAACCTGGTCAGACAAATCAATGCGGACTTGACGCTTTTTTAATTGGTCCACATTTTTTTGGCACGTGTCCACCCCACAACATGTTAATGGTTCTGGGCCGGATTTCATAGTGTGAGAAAACACCAGCTGTTCATGCTAATAAAGACCGAAAAGAAAAAAGATGGAGAGAGAGAGAGGAGGAGGGGTGCACAAGGAGTAGCTGCCATTTTAAAAAGGCTATTTTAATATTTTGCGACAAGGCGCATTTTAATAATTGATGGCATTTCGGCAAATCTTTCTGATGAATATTTTCAAAGCCTTTCTTTCTGTGATACTGTCATACTGCAGTATAGGTGCTGAAGGGGATGTAGTCATCAAGCTGAAGAATTTGTGATGGAGGACAACGTTTTCCCACAATGTCATTATTTTCTCATTCAGTGGCCAGTCAAGGGCACTACTTAGAGTTCAAATAAGCCCTTTGTGTCTGACAGATATATGATGTAGTTATGTTCCCTTCACTTTTGAATGATTTTTAAATCACAGAGTGTGCCCACAATCCTAATTGTTTCGCTTCTTACATGAATTACCCACAGTACAATGATTTGTAGATTCACTTCTGGATGTTTGAGCAACACTGTCTCCATTAGACATTAGCCTTAATCCAAACACTTGAAAGCCTACTGTAGACAATATCTTCAATCCCAGAATGCAATGCCAAAAGCCCAGGGAAAAAGTTTGTTAAATGGCATCCAATGTACTAGTTACAAAAGAATAAAGGTTCATTATAAATATTTGTCATAAATGGATCACTGAATATTTTAATCCGTATTTTTTTTTCCTGTACAAATATCTAAGTATTGTAAAACTATCTTGAGAGAAAACCAGTGCTCGAATTTAACCAAGACTTTTTTTCAACACAATATATTTGATAATAATATGCATCACTATATACTATTTATTAAAAACAGGCGGACATAATAGAACAGGCTTTTTTACTGTATTTTGCATCAAATCATTGCAGGCTTGGTGAACAGATATTTCTTTTGAACAGTAGTGTACGTCCAACAGAATATTTCTAGCATTACCAATGTAGTCTTTACTATTTCGTCCTAAAAACAACTGGATGATTGAAACTTTGTAATAATAATGTTTGTTTCAAAAGACTTGTTTGAATAAAAGAAACTAGTTTATTAGATCTTAAAAATATTAAATGTAACAAGACCAGCTGTCCGTCTGTGTTTTAGTGTTGTGTGGAAGCTTCCTCTTCCTGACTGCGAGTGGAGGTTTATTATTCTAGTTTTTTTGCTGAAGTTAGCTTTACCGAAGCGATGCCAATCAAGCAGTCATGTCAACGATGTCCTGCACTTTAAAGAGGCATGACAACTAGCCCATTAACAAACTTACTATAATTATTGTCCATAATTAATTCACAAAATTTTACATTGAATTGTAACCAATGGGTCACTCCACCCCATCCTTTCGAAGCACTAAGGCGGCTCACACAGAACCAAGATGTTTTCGCTTCTTTGTGAAAGTTGTATTTACAAAAAGTGCAGTTTGTCAGTTTAGTGCTACTGTAGAAACAACATGGTGAATTCGATGCAAGTGACCCGCGGTGTATGTAGACAGAAATAGCTCATTCTAAGGTAATAAAAACATAATGCTTCATTATCTAAGGTCTTTATACACCTCTGAAGACATAGTTATGTATATGATATTGCATTTCTGTCAAAAGACCAGCCAAGCAAATTACACATAGCACCTTTAAAGTATTGTATGAGCTTATGCTTAAAACAAGAAAACAATCTGCCAGTGGTGTAAGAAAAATAATTAAGTTTTCTCTTTGAAGTTTATTTTGTCTCAGTTTATTGGCAGATTATTTTCTTAACTCTTTCATCGCCATTGAAGAGTTATCTCGTCATTTAAAAAAACACTTCCCTGCCAAATACGAGTTATTACGGCAATTAGTGTTTGTACTGTTGTACAGCAGGTGGCGCTATTACACACCGCTGGGAAAAAGTACAGAATCCCAGAACCTAGAACTTAAATGTTTTAGCGGTTTTTAATGAGTGTATAATGGGCGGAATCTTTGACAAAAAATATTAATTATCTCAGCTGTTTAATCAAAATGATGCATTTTTCAAGAAACCTACCCACATCTATGGAGTGATAAAAAACGAACAAATGAAAATAGAAGAATACGGTTTCTTTTGTTTAAAAGCTGAGACTCTGTTCTTTCATTTGTCCATATACTCTTTACAGAAAATTTACTGTGAGCCATTAAAAATGGGTGAAAATGTAAAAAAACGTTGCCGTAGGCTGGCAACTTT
The DNA here is from genome assembly GCF_015846415.1 of Triplophysa dalaica. Taxonomy (NCBI): domain Eukaryota; kingdom Metazoa; phylum Chordata; class Actinopteri; order Cypriniformes; family Nemacheilidae; genus Triplophysa; species Triplophysa dalaica. The sequence continues at coordinate 20,953,570 of NC_079547.1, read as the reverse complement.
TTTTTAAAAGGCTGGCGGCGAATGAGTTAATATCTTGTAAGACTTAATATATTACTTAACTGTTTTTTTGGCTTCTCAAGCAAATGCATCTTGATTGATGAGATATTTTTACTGGAAACCAGACAAAAATACAGAGTAAAAATAATATTTTGCAGTGACGAAGAACACATGAATTGGTGTTAAAAATCCACTTTAAAATGAACTAAAAACCTAATATTTCTGTGTGAAATAGTCTAAGACATTTATCAATTGTAGAACTTAAGAACTTGCCGGTAGTTGTCTATATAGTCAGCTGCCAGCAAGGCATTTTAGTTGCAGGTTTTGAAACCAAGCTATTTAGAAGCTTAAAGGTTTTTTGTATCGAGAGCAAAGACATTTTGATACATGGAGGACAGCTGGTTGTCAAGTTTGGTGGACACACTGATGGCCGGCTTGGTGTGATTAGTTCCGTTGTGTTAATCATGGATCTCACAGCATCTGTCTTGTGACCATCAAACAAAAATGACTATAACATCAAGCCAGAAAATAACAGGACCTGTCCAAACCTTACTGAACATCATTTTCAAAACCAAGCATTTTATGGCGCAGCCCGGAAAGTTTTCTAATGTAATACATATCTTTTTATGAAGATCATCATTTTAAGCATGTGTTCTTCACTAAGGTATTTAACAGGTAAACAAATCAGTTGACAAATGATACTAAATACAAATTTAATAACTGTTGAAGTTAAGTTTCACAGGCTACATAATTATATTGTTTGCTCATAAATGAAAAAAATCTTTTAACATTTAGGAGAGCCACTGGCAAAGGTTTGCATTAAAACGAATGGCGCAAACCAAGATCCTAAGGGGTGACATATGTTAATATGTTCTTTGGTTGCACTCTGATTCGCTGTTCTGCACATAAGCCTCGAGCGAGCAAAACTCGGACGTGAATTATACATGAATTATACATATTCGGGGCAAAAAAACGCAAAGTCATTGGCATTCAAGTCACAAACTCTGAAACTCTGGATTCATATATTCCAGCATTTCAAAGACAAAAATGTCAGAGTGTACAACATGTTTTATTGGAGTGATGGCAAAAGGTCACAAGTGTCCACTACAAAATATCATCCTGTCAGCATACTATAAATTTCATTAAGGCCTATTAGGAGGTTGTATTTAGTTGTCACCGTGGTTAGCAGAAAAAATACTGAAAATGCTAGTTTTTAATATACTGTTTTAATACACTATAATATACTGTTAATATATATTTTGTTTATTGGTTGATTGATATGCTGTGAACACTTTAAAATGTAATTTGTTGCCAAAGGCTGTATACAAATTCTACTTATATGTTCCTCTACAGCAAGTTCGACTGACATGATGACAATTTATTGCTTAGCTGTTTTTTTACGGTAATCAGGTACTGTAGCAGAGTTCTGTCAGTACAGTCTGTATGAGATTGGATGACATGTGATGTCTGTTTGCTTAGAAAGTAGCAAATGCAGCACAACTTCACTGAGCGAAAGAACGCTGTTCTACAATAAACCCTCTACTAGCAAAACACTGTCATTTAAATCTCTTTGTCTACATCACTGCGCTTCGTTTTGCTCTAATCTGATTTGGCGTTTCAAAGTATTTTATTCTGGAATTCTGCAGCAGTTTGATGATAAAAGCAGACAGACGGGGGAAAATAATTCAAAGCATGTAGCGTAGCTGAACAGCACAACTGACAGTGCGTATCCTAAAAAAAACCCAGGTAAAGCAATCCATTGAGAAGGCCATTATAATAACATCTCTCAAACAGAACACAGTCGTTGTTAGCTTCAAGTGGTACTTCTTCCCAACGTCAGATACGAGAAAGCCTTAGATCAGCAGTGTCTATTATGATCCAGTGCTCATGCGGCCAAACTCACTCGATGTAGCACTGCAGCCTGCTCGTATTAGACTAATGAACACGCTATGAGTGGACACGTATGCAAATGTGGATAGTGATGATGTTGTAGCTTGTTGTTTTCCCAGTCAATGGCGAGACATCATTGTGGCCAATGTGGATATTTACACAGTACAAACTGTTTTTATAGTCAAATTTCATTAAGAAATGTGCTAGTTCCTCTGCTGTCATACTCCGTCAGCAGTGTATTGTGAATTGGATGATATTGAGAAGCTTTAATGAAGTTTTAGTGAGAATCTATCTTTATGAGATTATCGAACCATGCTCTGAATGTAGCACTTGTTATTATGTAATGATAATATCACATTAAAACCTTAAGCAATTGATTCAGGCTGTGTTTTACAGCAGATTTGTCAGGGACCTTGTTTAAGCTGTGTATTAACATCCATCTCTGGTGATCCCATCACAAATGGTCAGCTGGGACAGATCGCAGTTTTTCTTCTTGGTATCGTGTAAAGTGACAGTGCAGTCAGAAATGAGTCTTTTCTATCGGTGGTCTTTCGTTGTTGTTCGGGACACATCAGGAAATGTAAGCGTTTATAAGATGAGTGTATTGTTACACCACTATTAGATACATACTCACACAACACAAAACAATTTGTGAATATTTGGGCTAATTTGAAGAGTTTTGGATCCAATTTATATCGATAAATCTGCAGTTGGTTTGTTTTGATTTAACCCATAATAACTAAAGAAATACAGCTAAATGACATGAGATTTATATTTACATTTATGCATTTGGCAGACTCGTTTATGCAAAGCGACTTTATCCTATACATTTATACTTGGGTATATGCAATCCCCTGGAATTGAATCCACAACCTTGCGTTGTTAACGCTCTTTCCACTGAGCTACAGGAAAGCTGATATAAGACAATAAAAATATAATACAACATTTTCGAACCAAACTCTTCATTTGTATCTAATCTCATTCATAGATTTGGTAGTATCTGCTTTCTCCGCAGTGATTTTTAGTTTTAGGAATGGGGCTCATTGATGCTTCTTTTCTAATGTTACCGTACAATTCACATTCAATTGAAAAAAACTGCGTATGTGTAAAAACACATTTCAATTATTCTACCCTTAGTCTTCATAATATAATTAAAAATACACCAAATACTAAAACATACCAAATGTAACAAACTGTGTTGTTCTTAACTAAACTGTGGCTTGTAAACTCTCACAGAAATGTCTTGCAATTGAATGTTGTGATTTGGCTGCAGTTCTGCGCCAAAAGAGTTATCTCTGTATGGAAAGCACATGTGGTTGGGTGTACCTGGACAGGCCTGTGCCGGTGGATTCATCCCCAGTGACAGGTGTTTGATTGTGGGCCGAAATTAGAATCAACACTGCCTTGAGGAAACCTCTCCCTTAGCCGAGTCTCTGGACACACACAGACTCACACACAAACACCTATTTTACATCTCACATTAATGTGATCGGCTCACACTTAACCACAAAACCGGGTGTTAACGCACCCAAAATGCTTTATAGCGGACTGAGGCGGATGTTAATGTGTATGAATTAAACGATCCAGCTCAAGAATCCATATAGTTTAAATTTCAGTAAGTGACCCTAAACATTTGACTGGTAGTGTACAGTATAACAGCACATGTATCCTGCAGTTATATGTCCTGCTTTCAAGCATCCTCAATTTTCCCTTAGACGCTGAAACATTTTGACATGTTTATGTGTGTGATTTGGGGTCAGGTAGGCAACTCTTATCTCCACCTGACAGTGTTACATCACTTGTCTTCCTGAAACACTTCTGAGAAAAGTCCTTTGGGAAACACTGTTCCATCAAGAAATAAATTTCAGGTGCTGTCAGACTCTTCCCTATGCTCATACACCGCTGAAAAGAAAATTGCTGGGGAAAATAAATAGCTTTTTTATTTACAATGACAACCCAAATACAATGACGATATTTGAGAGAAGCTTATGGTTCTATTTGTGAAAATATAACATTTCTTTGGGAAAATGCACTTTTAAGAATGGGTTTTATGATTGGTACTTTTTACTCTTACTGGAGTACAATTTGTAATATTGTAATACCCAATTACTTATAGATTTTATTCGTGCACTTCAGGTAGACATCTGGTTTTATTACTTATATGCTTGGTGGAAAATCGGAATTGGTGTTTGCTGTACAGATTTAACTCAAGATTTATTATAGAACAAAAATCTATCGTGCAATGCTTGGTCTTTCCATTAACATCAGAGGTTTGGATTGGTGGGGTAATAATTATCATCTTAATGTCATATGACAGCTTGTGATCATTCACCTATCATTATACAAACTCATTTGATTTATTTGCTTATGTTGCACAGCGATGGAAGCTCTGCTCTCGTCCTTGTATATTAATATTTTTTTTACAAATGCAAAAATTCAGACCCAAACAACAAAACACTCTCTGGCTAAAAGCTTTGTGTCCTAATTTACACCCTTTTTTCTTTAAAAACAAGAAAGGCGAAACAGCCAGTTTAAACGCACAAACCAAAGTTAAACAGACTTTTACTTGATTTGCTCAATTCAAACTCTAATGTTCAAATCTAAACAAGAGGCATTGTGTTATCAAGACCCAAATTAATGATATTGCTCTTTACATGATCACTACATATCATATACTTGTATAGTTTAAGGCATAGTTTAACCCAAAAAGAAAATTCTTTTTTCACCCTCATGTTATTCAAAACTTGTAAATGACTCTTTCTTCAGTGGAACACAGAAGATATTTTGAGAAATTTCTCAGTGGTTCTGTGAGTCAATGTGGTCCAATATTGTTTGGAGACCAACGTTCTTAAAAATATCTTCTTTTGTGTTCTGCAGTGGGAAGAAAGTCAGGCTGGTTTGGAATTTTTGGATGAACTATCCCTTTAAGTATGCCAATTAGGATGCATCCGGTGTTTAACTAAGGCTAACTAATACTACAGAAGCATTTTAAGGTATTTTGTATCTTGCAACCTCACTTCAGTTTCATTTGGAAACAGCTCCTTGAATAAGGATGTAACCCTGTGTCATATCAGAAGCCTTACAATTAAATAACTTGTCATATTTATTGAGTGAAACATATAGTTACTATTTGGATTTTGGTGCTTTTTTCTCACGGCCTACTGTTTTTTCGTACCCAACTTCTTTGAGAGGCAGCTAACAGCTCTGATGAATGACCTCGACCAAGGCATTCATCCACGAATGGTACTGCCAAGCTTGCATGCCAATGTACACACAGACACACCATGCCAGTATTCGAGTTCTGTAGGCCTCCAATTGCCTCCAAACTGAGGCCCTGAGACAGGACTTCAAGAGAGCATGAGCTCACAGCACACGGGGGAAGACAGACCCCCCCGGCAGACGGTAGACCATTTGCTGTCTTTTGCATGTAGTCATCCCAGAGGAAATAGTGCTTAAAGGTTGCTCGAGAGATTTGATGGCGATCTCTGTTGTATTTCATTGAAGTATCCACTTTTGGGGTTCTCATTAAAGTTTTATTGGTGAAATACAAAAACATACAAATGACATGATGCTGGGAGCAATAAAATCCATGTAGATTATATGAGAAATTGAATGGTTTTGGCAAGTCCATTTCAATGAAATTTGTGACTATGAGGAGCATTTTGGTACGATCTGCTCTCGCACCGTGATTCTAGATTTAGCGTTACTTTCTTGCTTTTGTCTAGGTTTGATCAATTGCTAACACACAATTCATGAAACAATTCACCATTATCTGACAACGATAAACACATTCTCAAAACAATATACCAACTTGTACAAACCCCAGACACAAACAGACTAATTTTGCAAAGGTCTAACCATGTTCTCATTCAGAAAACACAAACACACAATATAATAAACTGAAGTGTCAAGTTGTAAACTCAAATAGCACACATTTATCCATCAGTAAACATTAAGAAGCAAAACTGATCAGATTCTCAACTGGGGTTTGTACTACTTACTGTAAACATACATTATAATTACAGTACACACTTTATATCAGAGAAATTTCCCTATTCTGTATCCAGTAAACTGTAGCACGTATACTCCCTTATTAACATGTTCTGTACTTTTGCAGAAAATACAGAATATGTTTACGAATTTGGGCCAAAGGTAAAGAGGATACTATATTTTTGTATACTGCCTCCTATTGACAAATCACTTTACTGTAATGTTTTGTTTCCTTTATCTTCTCTGTAAGTGGCTAATGTTATTTGTGCAGTACTGTATTGTGTTGCATGACCAGTAAATATTGTTCTTCGTTTTTTTTTTACTTTCCTTGTCTTGTTAGATCACTTTCATCTACTTTACAGAGGTGTAAAGTACTATTTTGCTTTTTTAAAGCTCATTCTTGCATTTTGCTCTATGTGCACTCTTATGTTGTATATTCCAATAAACACTAAGCTGTCAAATGATTATTGAATCCCTATAAGAGGTATTAGTAACAGTGTTTTGAATTGATCTCACCAGAGTCTAAGACTATGTAGTTGTGTGGGTGATTTTAAGGGCTTGTGTGTCATATCTGCAGGAAAAGTTTGTTTTTTCAGCAAGTTTGAATGGTTTTGAGAAGAGAGCTTCATTTTGGTCTGAAAAAATTATGTTTGGGGAACAGAGTGAGATGCTATGAATTTGAGAATACGAGGCATAATTTCAAGAAATGTGTTTAAGCAATCAAGAAAAACTGTAATCATATGTTTTTGTACAATTTGTACAAATTCAAAGCAAATCGCCGTTTCATAAAAATGTTTAATTTTTACATGACATCAAGTTGGATTTTGACTAAATTTGAAGAGAAATGTTTTGAAACCAGACACATGGGATTTTTGGATCTTTAAAAAAAATCTGAAAGCAGAAGACCGAAAGAAAATGCTATTGGTCTATTATTAAAAAAACACGATAATCAATGCTTGTTAATTTTCACACATATGATAATATTGTAAATAATTCAGCACTTTTGAATGAAGTGCCACAATGGCTACAAACTCTCCACCTCACTACACTCAATTTTTTTATGTGATTCATTGAAAATATAAAAATACAAAATACGAAACAAACAATATTAAAGATCAATGTTATTAATAGTATCGTTCATTTCTTCAGAAAATACATTTGATATCATGATTAAATGAATTTCTTTGGCTACGATAACCATGTCATGAAATTCTGACATGACAGCCCTTGTTAAAGTATTGCTGTCAGGAGAATAAGAAGTGCACTGTTAATGTATCGCCTAAAAATGTCACTCGCTAATCATTTTGGGTGTTTATTTTAATTATACTATTCAACAACCCTGTGTGTTTTTATTAGTCTTTACAATAAATGCTTGAGAAAGAGCGAGCGTGATTTAACTACTGGAAGTAGCTAAATACAGAGCGTGACATGCACCTCTCAGGCTGATACGCCTTAATCTCATTAGTTAGAAAATGAAGTCTCGATTATTGGCATGTTGTCAAGCGTAACCACCCCATTACGGGAGGCAGGCAGCTTGTTCATCTGTGTTTTTGACAGATTCAGTGTGTGCATCCAAAAGGCTGTAGTTGCTAATAAATGTCAACATGAATATGGAATATAATCCATTTATCTCACAAAAAGCATTAAGAAACAGTAAAGTACTGCATTTTTTGACTGATGACAAGAAAAATGTTGTTGATTTCATAAAGCACAGAATATGTTATGGGGTTTAAACAGGATCAACATTGACCATGCTTCAGTCATTCCTTCACACATTTATTTTTACCTTACTCAGGGTTGCCATCAACTGTCAGTAAAAGCCGTACGACACCTGGGACATCGTCAAATCGTCAAATATTTCACGGGAAGAGACGGGATTGCCTCCGCTTGCGTCAGGATTTCAATAAAACCTAATATCAGAACACCTGTAGAAAACCCCCATTAATTATCATCTAGTCAAACATCAATTGAAATACTTTGAACAATTTCATGTAAAAAGTCATTCAAGGTGTCACATTTTACAAATTCTTCTTTAATGTCGTCTCGCCTTGAGAGTTGTGCTCATTCAGGCAGAGACGTCTAGAGAAGGATGATTCATGAGCTCAATGTGTTCGGCAGAATCTGGGCCAGAAGACGCCTCGCCCACAGCCACACCTGATCTTTGAATATCTCTTCGTCTACAACCAGCAGCGAGCAAACTCGCCACACTCCTGCATTATTAACCACACCACGGGGAAAGACCGAGTTATTGTCAAGAATGCGAATTCCACACCTTATAAACAACCTCCTCTGATTCCTGTTCGATATCAATTTTGCCGGTATGTTGTGTAGATAAAAGAGTGTGATTGTTTCTTTTTCATTTCTTTGAGGAACATTTTGATTGCAGCTGTTTTTATCGCCTAGAGGAATTTATCCAAAGCTTTGAAATCATTTCAGGAGATATCCGTTGAATGCTGGATGAGGCATGACCCAGTCTTCAATTATTCATGCTACACGCTCTCTTCCATCAAAACCCTGGAATAGATACATGCAACTAACAAAAAAGAGCCTGGAATTGTCTCTCGTATAACAGTTCCAGTAGGTGGGTTTTAATTGTATGGGAGTTTGAGCTGTGCAGTGTTGGACTTTTAATGTTCCTGGCTCAATTCCCAGACATCGCATTTATTTGTTGAGCCGGTTGATTTGTCTTTTATTTAAATGGTTAGATCTTATTAAAACCTTAGTTGTTTCCGATTTCTAGTTTTTTTATAGTGAGAAAGAAAGATCATCATTAATCTGATGATGTTTAATAATTTAATCAGTTTCCTGGCCGTTCTTCAGATTAAAAAGATCACCCGCTGTCCCATCGCTGATGAAGACAAACAGAAAGACACTTGTGTGCATTAAGGTACCAATATGTACATTGTTACCCACCAGCCAGCATCTAGATCAACATGGTGAAAGTGACACAATGGGGCTGAATTGCTGCCATTTCTCTCCAAACACTTCATTAAAACAGAAACACTAGAGAAGACTGTGTCATTGTAACCGGCCCGTCATATGCCCGCTTCACTGTGTCCTCTATTCTGTGAGAAGAAACAAAACATATGTGAAGTCTTCAACACGGAAAATCTTCTGACACTGCCTGCTTCAGTGAGCTGTTGGAAGAAAATGGGTATGACATATCCACTATTATGAAAAGCAAACTCCCTTTTCAAAATCAGAGTACTGTCATGGGGATAATACAGCATCATATTAAAAGTGATGTAGCATTTAAATATCATAGTATAAGAATATGGAAACTATTTATTTAATATAAATATACCATGGTATTTCCATCTACGCATCAACACAGTTGCGTGAATAACCCCAAAATTGTAAGTCTGAAACCAAATGTCATTATTGAATATTTCACTATGAACTCAGTAAAGGAGTAGTTCACCTTTAAAATGAAAATTCTGTCCTCATTTACATGCCCTCTTGTCATTTCAAACCTGTATGACTTTCTTTCTTCTGCAGAACACAAAAGAAGATATTTCGAAAAATGTTTGTAACAGAACAGCACAGCATTGTAACCAATGGAAGTGAATGGGGGTGTGTTAACAACACTCTTCAAAATATCTAGTAAATGACGACAGAACTTTCATTTTAAAGGTGACCCACTCCTTTAAATGTAGCCAGATTATTTTACCTATACAAATATAAATTTGACTGCTCAATAACCTTAAAATACTCCATCCAGGGTGTATCCTGCCTTGATGCCCGATGACTCCTGAGATAGGCACAGGCTCCCCGTGACCCGAAGTAGTTCGGATAAGCGGTAGAAAATGGAATGGAATGGAATGGAATAACCTTAAAATGTGTAATCTGTATATTAAGAATTTGTTATTTTAGTTTAGTTTAGAAACATCTGAGACTAAGTTGAAATTGAAACACAGCTGAGATCTCCTGAGTTATGAAAGAGCAACCTCAGATCGAGATTAATATTTGGAATATATCTTGAATAAATAAAATAAGCCTAGATGCATTGTGATATCAAAATAATAGAAACAATGGATAGAGAAAATATCAGTTTGTGTCAACTGGTTATTTTATTAATGAATAAAATTGCTTTATGTGATGCTAGCAACACTCACACTCTTCCGAAATCTGCTGTGAGCAGTACTCTTTTTAGCAATTTAAATGGGAAGTGTTGTCTATGTGATGCATAATACTGCCTGAGATGTTTATTGTTAGTCACTCACTTTTGTAGAGTTTCAAATTAGACACTTAGGACGTTTCATGTCTTTAAAGGTCCAATGCGTATTTTTTGGAGGATAATTTGACAGAAATGCATTATAATATTCATGTCATCAGATATGTATAAAGACCTTAACGTCACGGGATGCCACAGGCAACAGAAGGTAGAATTGATTAAAGGTGCAGTTTGTAAAATCCGCCACTAGAGGGCGCAAATTCAAAACAGACCTATACAAAACAACAACGACGGCTTAGCTTGATGACGCTGTGATGGAGCGTAGAATAATCTATCGTCCTCAATTTCACCACTAATAATCATATCAGACGTGAATGAGAAATCAAGTTTTTGGATGATGGAAACTAATAAAGTTTAATTAATATAGAAGCATAAATGTTGTGTTTGATGACATAATTTTATTTCATTAAAATTAGACATATTACACGTAATTCATAAAATGTTTTTATAATTATAAATTAAGAAAAGAACTTTCAAACAATAAGACTAACTTTGTTGATCGATTGTATTGCCCTCTCATTCCTTCCTTCCTGGTGGAACATTCTTCCTAACTCAGTCCCGTCAACCACATCTCTCACAACATTCAAAAAACTACTTAAAACTCATCTCTTCTGGGAATACTTGACAGGCAAATAAAAAAAACACTTACCCTCTCTCTTTCTCTCAACAGGTATTGTTCTGGCTTTTATGGAAACTAGGAACTTGGTTTTAGCACGTACTGTTTCATTGCCCCTGTGTGACATATCGCTTTATTGCTCCCTGAACTCTCCGTAAGTTGCTATAGATAAAAGTGTCTGCTAAATGACCAAATGTAATTGTACGTTTTCTGTCAGTAAAGGAATCTAAACAGTTGCTCACATGTCTAGTAAAACACATGCACGATCAGCGTCTCTGTCTAGTAAAAATGTCTTTGTTGACAGAACCAGCTGCAAACCGAATAATTGAGTTCCATGACTACTGCTCTGAACAAGATAGTTGCTTGATAGATTCAACCATCAAATACTTTTACATTTGTCCACGATACTGTGTTGTCATGGTTTCTACAGCAGTTAAGCCGATACCGAGGGAAATGCCAGAGACTAATAGTAGGGAGATGCAAGGTCTGGAGAGAGCGTAACAGCTTACACGAATTACGTGAGGCTTCTCAGCCAATCATATAACAGCCTCTCGCCTCCATTCCTGCATTCCGCTGAAGGTTTCAGGCTTTCCATCTTATGTCTTTGGTATTGCGGATATGACTCCATTTACAGGCGACTGTCAGACATGGCCCAAATAGACAAAACCAACAAACTCCACGTAACTCTCCAGAGGCCAGCCATCCTGTCTAATTTCCAGCAGGATGCCCTCTGGAGAGAAGATGAAGCTGGGCAATTCCACGAAAATGTCAACCTTACCACGAAAATATTTTGATTTTACCAGCAGTTTTTACCATGTTAACAGCACAGATTTGAACATTTGGTGGTTCAAACACCCATGTGAGATCTCTCTTCAAATTTGTAAAGCATTTGTTTTATTTTTTGTGCATTATTTTTCATAGTCAGGTAAGCGCCATTTTGAGGATTGTCACATCCATAACGCAACATTTTCCTCATAAATGGACACATGAAAATTAATACAAAGTAACTATTTTATGTTCTATAAAGGGGCATCCCTTGTCCATTCAGTATTATTGCTACAGGATTGTGCATTTTATTTTTCAGAAATCCTACAAAGTTTATCGTCTCCCAAAATCCGCATCCTTTTTTTGTCACATCCATAACGCTTGTTGATTTTCAAATTAATTATCTGACCATTTTTATGTCACATCCATAACGCAAAATGTCACGTCCATAAAGCTGGAATTTCCCAGCTGTCCATTTCCATGGAGGTCTAGTCTTCTATCACTGGACGCCACAGGCAACGGATGCAGAGATTCCACAAATGTAGGATTCATTAACAAACCCCACTGAATACAGGCACATAGAATAAACGTAACATAACAGAGACTTAGACAAAGGCTGGGGGGAAACATGGTGAATATATACAAAGTCAGGATGATGAGGGAATAGTTGGCAGGTGTGGTGATTTTTCAAGTGAGGGACTGGTGAGGGAACGCCGAGGATGATGGTTGATGTAGTCCAGGGGGAAACCGGAGGAACAGGCAGGAGAACAGACGAGACTGTGACACTTACATAATGAAGCGGTATAATGAGCTTTTCCTATCTACATACACTGCAGGTCCACTTAAATGGAATTGGCCAAGTTGTTTCAACAGTTGCCCTAAATGGACAAACTGCATTACATTATTATTTCGTGAATAAATTATCTCCTTTGGCAAAGAAGCGAAAATGTGACAACATCTTCTGTGTCACCCACCGTAGTGCTTCAAAAGGGAGGGGGGAAGGTGTCCTTGGTTGTAATTCGCAATCCCGACTGCTAGATGCTACCAAATTTCATACACTGGACCGTTAAAACAGGCTTTAAGTGCCTTCTTAAATTCATAAAGTCTCAATGGAGTGTAGGTTATTTTTTTCCTTTGGGCATAAGTCACATTTACCAACAAGAACAGATTTAACCTAATGTCAAATAGAGCTGTCTTCAACGAAATTTGACCTATAGTGGTCTTAAAAGCTACCTGGTTTTACTTGTGTATATATAATTTAATTCAGATGCCCTTTCTCTGAAAGACCTTTAAAATTAGATTATCCTAAAGGAATGTGAGAGGACGGAAAATATCTGGGCTTGGGAAAAAACATTTTTACCAGCATATGAGTGACCTCGCTAACAAGCGGAGTTCTCTCTTGCTTGTCCTCATCTCAAATGAAGTTGGTTTATGAAACTTCTGCTCACAGTCACAGATCTTCCACTATTTTGAAGCACTTGGCATGCCCACGGTCTTCTCCCAACTGCAAAAGCTGTCACACAGGGCTCCGAGATCCCCCCAGAGGGCCTGGCAAGGGACGCAGCGAGTCCATAACGCTAAACTGGTCAGCAGTTTTCCGACAGCGTGGAGTCTTTCAGCTTATATAAACACACACACATTCAGCGTAATGACATTCTAGTTGAGTTCGAGAGATGTTCAGCACTGCAAAAGAAAAAAACATAAAAGATAAAAGATTTCTTATGAAAAAGATATACAGAATCTGATATCCAGCACACATCAATTATCCTTACGACTGGTGCACCCTTGAGGTTTTAACACGAAGGCCTGTTGTGTTTGGAAAACAGTTTCGTCTTGTTCCAAATCATCACGACATCACGTAACGACAAGCCACAAGATAAGTAACCAGAGAAGCGGACGGTTTGTCTGACATCATGCGCGTAATACTTCAAAACAACAGGCTGTGTCAGCTCTCAGAATAGCTCTTTGAATTAAAGTCCAACTTCATAAGATGGAAATGAATGGCTGAATCAAAAAGGCATGAAATGCATGCAAAGCTTTTGTTACCAATTTCCCCCGCTGCAGGGCACACAAGCTTTAGTAGAGGTAGTCAGATTAGACGGCGTATTGCACAGTGAATTGACGCATACACTAATGCAACCTAGTGTGTGTGCGTGTGTTGGTGGACTTAAAAATATTTTCACCATTAAAGTTTCATGACATCTTTCAAACCCTAGCTTTTTTAACAAACATCTCATTCTGGTTTTTTAGATGTGACTGGAATATGTCAAATAACGTTTAAATAGCATATTTATTTGCATGCTGATGCGTGATTTGATCGAACATAAATAGTAAAATTTGATTTTGTAGAAACGGAAGGACACGCTGGTAAACATCATCACTCACAATTATCCCACATTGAATTTTCGCTACTAACACGCTGAGCATTATTTTGATTTGTGTCTTACTTAAAGGCGCGCTAATGGGCTTCACTTGTCTGTGAAGTCCGGCTGAATCATCATCTTGTGCTTAAATCAATACCCGCACTTTCTTTCCTTTTCTTATTCACCTGCTCATTTCAGACGCCCTTTAACACTGAAAGCTATTCAATTGATAAGGAATCATTGTCATTAGCCTGTAGCTCATTAACTCACAACTAATTAGTGGGCTGAAATGAGATGCAGGGCCGCGGCTTTAATTAATTGGCCAAGTGTGCTCATATACGAACACCAACGCTGTGACGCTTTCAACCCAAGATCCATAGATGTAATTACTGCCAAGATGAGCCTGGATTGGATCGGGGTAAGGAAAGCTGTTTTGTGGTGTCTGCCAGTTTAGCTTTTCATCAAATTTGTTCTATAAGCATTTATTTTGTATAAACACACACAGTCACTCTTTAAATCTGCAATATGTGTTTTTGGTAAACAGATAATTATCTGTGTTTGTATCTGTTTCCATCGCCGATGCAATGGTATGCTTCTAATATGGTTTCGTGGGAAATGTCAGTGTGACATCATTTGACACAGAGCTGTTGAGAGAGAGAGAGAGAGAGAGAGTCGCATCAACTCAAACATCCAGTTTTTTCACAGCAATGGTGCTTCATAGTCCCTCTCAAAAGTTACAGTAAGTTACAAGCAATTAGGGTTGTCACGGTACCATAAACATATCGTACGATACTGTACCTTTCAAAAGATCACCATACCAAGTAGTATTGCGTTACTGTGTCATGTTCATAATTCAAATCTACAAAACAGACCAAAATTCCTTAAAGCGGGTGTAACACACAGGGTTTGTGCCAATCTCATATTAATCTTGAGTACCTATAGAGTAGTATTGCATACATCGTATCTTCAAAGAGTATTTAGTTTGATCACATTTATAAAAGATAGATATAGCTGTACGATTACTTTCGAAATCATACAGCGCGTGCAGGGGGAGGGGTAGACTGAACTAAAGCACATTGTCTACAAAACACAGACATCCGATTCACTCATCGCATGCGGTTTAATGCCGTCAACTTTTAGCGCTGGGACGGCTCCAAATATCAGTTTCAAATGATCTCCAAATCCAGCGTTATATCTACCGTTTATAAAACATTCATCACCCAAATGCAGTGAACAAACAAACACCTGAATTTTGCGAACATGCGCTCTCTCTCTCTACTGCACACAAGTGAAAGTGACGTCTGCACATGCTCCTTCTCCAGCTGCCGTGTGGGCGCGCTGCATGCTTTTTCCGGGAGAATTGTCCAATAAGGGACAAATACACAACATATTTGTAATGCATTTACAGTGCTGGAAAATGATATCATGGTGCTGGTGTCTGGATTACAAGCAGCCATTTTTAAAATATTAGTTTTGGTGCATATTTTCAGCATGACTGCTTCCATTCTTGTTAGAGACAAACAGAAACAGCAGACCTTTTTTGGAAGGTGAAATATTCTTTAAAAAAATGAAAGCTATGCTGTGAAGCTGAAGCTAAAACAACATTTATGCATTTGGCAGATGCTTTATCCAAACGGACTTACATTGCATTACACTATATATTTGTTTATTAGTATGTTCAATCCCTGGTATCATACCCATGACCCTGCAACACAATCTCGCAATAAAAACGTAACTATTTTACAAAGTGACCAATTTTGGCTAATTCGCCAATTTGTGCGATCTCAGTTGTACATTTTCTTGCGATTTGCTTTCGCACCAGTGACGTTAAGTTTAGGGCTTCAGTATTGTCTTTTTTCTAGGAATCGTAGGTTTTGTTTCACAGCTTATGAATTCCTACAAATAAGCCACTTTAAATAGTTACGAATTCCCATGAGATCAGGTTGGTTACTGTGATGTAGCATACAATGGCCCTGCCCATAAATCGATGAGACAGGAACATACACACAAACATTTGTGTGTTTAATTTAATCCAGACAATTCAAAAGTATAGCTACATGAAACTTGCTTTTTTTATCAAGTATATTTTTACTGAAAACACAAGCACAAAGTAAAACCGCTAAAAACAGCTTCACATGGAAAACAACTTTTGAAGGTTTTGTGGATAATTAAATAACAAGCGCTGCTTTTACGGTCAAAAAGTGACGCACTGAATCATTTCCAGTGGATTTGAGATGACACAGAGACCTTACAGCGACACTTCTACTCCTCTGTGTCTCTCACAGGCCGCGGGATTTTTCATCTCTCTCTTTTCTCTCCTTCTTCCCTAGAGGAGGTTTCGTTCACAGTTAATCAGCTCTTTTTTACTCCTCCTAAAAAAATTCATGAACAGATGTCTATTAGAAAAAAAGTGTTGGAGAAGAGGCGATAAGAAGAGAGAGAGAGAAATCAAGACAGAAATGAAAGTAGGAAACAAGGCCCTGCACTGTGGTTCCACGGACACGAGTGCCAGCATGGCTATTTTTAGATGCTGGTACTGAGCCAGAGGACATGAGCCGTGGCAGCAAAGGTGGTGCGGACGGAGAGAAAGATGGAGATTGGGTATAAGACAGAAACACAAGTCCTGAAGGCCATAGCTCTTATCAGACAGTCTGAGATTACTCCTGGTAATTTCGACTGCAGCCCGTCACCTCTTTAGCCCTACAGACTACACTCATTTACAGAGTTCAGATGTGAAGAACGGCTGGTTGAGAGAGCAAACAAAACGGACTGGTCTTCTCCCGATGCCCCACGGCACTCCCTTTACCCACAGCAACAAATGCCCTTCTGTGTGCAGATAAACATCCACACTGCCTGGAGTCTGTCTGTGTGAAGGTCCCACTGTCATAGACTGTGTTTCTGTCACGTTGCCTGTAGGTCAGGATGTGTTTAGAGTTTTAATAGAAATAAATACATGTAGAAGAAATAAATCTTCAGCTTAAATCAACAATACAAAAGTGTGTAAATCAGCAATTTAATAGTGAGTAACTGGTTAAACTGAACAACACGCTATACTAAATGTGTATACATATATATAATGAGTTCACTGTACTAAAATGGCCCCCACAGTCACCAGATCTCAACCCAATAGAGCATCTTTGGGATGTGGTGGAATGGGAGCTTCGTGCATCCCACAAATCTCCATCAACTGCAAGATGCTATCCTATCAATATGGGCCAACATTTCTAAAGAATCCCTTCAGCACCTTGTTGAATCAATGCCACGTAGAATTAAGGCAGTTCTGAAGGCGAAAGGGGGTCAGACACAGTATTAGTATGGTGTTCCTAATAATCCTTTAGGTGAGTGTATATGGGGCAAGACCGTTTTGTGGATGAGCGCCACCACCATGACGTGTTTTACTGTAACTTCAGGAGCTCCAGGCACCTAAACAAAAGTGGCAATCTCATTGGTCGGACAATTTTTAATGCGGTGTGTCAAAGCCAAAAATGAGCCTGAGGCGTTAAAAAAGAAATTACGCTTTTTTTCTGCCGTTTTTGCGTGTTGGCTTGCACATTCACATAGGTGCCCTTTGTTTAATCACGAGGCGTTAAACATCGACGATAAACGCGCATGATTATTGTCCCGGTGTGGACAAGCCATAAAACACAATAAAAACATGATAGCATAATAAATAGCATGATTTTTTTTTATTTGTTATCTCAATTTGGAACCAAAATCTTCATATATATACAGTATATATACAAAAAAATTCTGTTTTTACTAAAATATGATTTAATATTACTAAAAATAAATATAACGTGAAGGTATGTACTGTATACATGAAAACTTACTATTTTTACCAAAGTATAAGTCAATATAATATAATTATATTTTATTTTTTATATTACGTTACTATATTTAAATATTATCAAAGTTATCTATCAAGTTATATATATACTAAAACTTAATATTTTACTAAAAAATATTTAATATTATTAACATTGTATTATTTTTATTATTTTATTTAAATATAGTTAAATGTAATATTTATTTAATATTAATTATTAATAAACTTCAAGAATATAAAGGTATGGATAAAATAAAATAATGAAGATACCGCAGACACAATCTCTCTCCTTTTTATTTTGGTGTTATTTTCACGTTAAAACTCCGTAATGATATCCTTAAATAAAATAAAATGGAACATCTATAGCTGAAGTACGATAGTAATGTCACAAAATACCTATTAACTGCATGAATGTTCATTGTTGCCGTAGGTTTCTGTCAGATTTAAACCCACTGCTCTTCTGATCTTTCGCTGTTTGGCCTTTCCCACCATGTGAATGTGTTTATCCCCATATTATTTCTCTGCGGTTTTGCTCGACATTTCGACTCATCTCATTAAGATGTGGGAGACTGACTTTTTTACGGAAGACAGACAGGGATCCTTCTGGCGATTTGAGCACAAACAAGTAAACACACACACACAGATACGCACCAGCATCCACACAAATCTTCAGCTCTTGATAAAGAAGCAGATGTGTGTTTATACGACAACGATTTCAACACACCACTGAATTTTCTAAACCCCTCTTGAGATGGGATTACATCTACACCGGGGATGGAATTGTTGATATGTTGTGAAGACACCCCAATTATCTCTGATTCAAAACAATGGCTTAATTAAGTGAATGATGTTTCAATAAATAGGTGAGGTGTAGGTTTTGGTTAGGAGTTAAGAAAATGATCCACTTCACAAATCCAAGTCTATAAAAGGTTCTAGATGACCGAAATGTACCAACATCGTGTGTGTGTCCAAAGACTTTGTGTCACAGATGTCCAGTTATTTGTGTTGTGGGTTCAAGCCTTGACAAGACACGTCAAATCATATCGTGTCTAATGAGACACCAGAAAGCACAGATCAGTTCTTTCCCCTCCACCAGTCAGCCATCCCATCAGCCCTCGTCGTGACAGAATGTCGATCCTTTGGGAAGACCTCCTGGTCATTAAAGTGTACGGGTGGATGAACTTATTCACAGCGCATTACAGCATCCCAGCTTTCCAAGATAACATGGAGATTCTTGAAGGATGAATCTCCCCGCGGACCAGTTCTTGATCACTGACTTGCACTAATTGATCCTAATAAGTGATAATGTAGAGTTTTATGTTATATATTGTAAATGACAGGCGTCATTAGTCAGTCTTGCTGGCATTGCGCCACTTCAAACCAGCTGTTATCTTTTAAATGCTCGTAACTTCTAACAAGAGAAATGACAGGAAGCTACCAATGAGATCTTTCGCAGAAATAAGGATTGCTGAAATGTAAGGCGTTTCTGGAAAAAAAGGATAGTCAAGGCTACGGAATTACTTCTAAACAAAATGCATCGTTTATCATGTCCTCATAAACCTTCACGCCATTCCAAACCGCTAAATTTGTTTTTGTGTGTGTTTTATAGAACAAATAACGTTGTCATTTTCGATTTGGGTGAATTAATCCCTCAAATTATCTGAAAACATGTTCTTCAAATTAAATATAGAGGACATGTGCGTCACTCTACCAGCTCCTGAGGAAGTAAAAATGAGCTTTCAAAACACCTTTCATACTGTTAAACATTGAACTAAACAGCATAAGGTCACGGTTCAAGCCATCTTTCTCAGAGAACGCCCCCTTAAAATGATCCAAAGACATATTCGCAAAAGATTGTCGTGTGAAATATAATAACAAGGTTTTCAGAGTCTTCGGTGCAGGACTTTTTTGTCATCACCCCTCAATCCACACTCAAACCATAGTGACATTCATAGTGTTTGCTTTAAAAAAAGTTGAGGCGGTATGACATCCCTCTCAGTGTCGAGAAATACCGCTTTGACCAAACCCACTCAATACCAAGTTTAAATGAATAAATACTGCTCACTGTACTCTGTTAACATCATTTCAGAGTGTTTGAAGAAGAGTAAAACTACAGATGTGTTTTCGCTTCTTTGCCGTTTGCTACTGTTGAAACAACATGGTGAATTCCATTTAAGGGTACACTAATCCCGTGCGAATAGGGCTCAGGGCATATCAAGCGATCTCTGGTGTTAAAAACAGTTGTTATTTCAGTAACAAAGGTGTTTTCAGGTCTGACACTTTCAGGATGTTCGCTTGAAAATGATTCCCTCTTGTATAACAAAAGTTCAGGTTAAAATTGAGCTCTTAATTCATCGCCCTTTCAAAGAATGTTGGTGACAATTGTAACACACACTGACTTGCATTGATAACAATTAAAGAAAATGGTTACCACCATTTTTCGGTTACCAACATTCTTCAAAACATATTTGTTTGTGTTCTGCAGAAGAAACTATGTATGAATATGAATTTCAAATGACAGGAGGGTGAGTAAATGGTGACAGAATTTTCATTTTCGGGTGAACTACCCCTTTAAGCAATTCATAATTTCTGTGCTATTGAATCTGAGTTTGGTGCAGTGCAGTTGGCACAGTTACAAACTGG
This sequence comes from Triplophysa dalaica, assembly GCF_015846415.1. Lineage (NCBI taxonomy): Eukaryota > Metazoa > Chordata > Actinopteri > Cypriniformes > Nemacheilidae > Triplophysa > Triplophysa dalaica. Next base: position 20,933,246 of record NC_079547.1, on the reverse strand, counting down.
ATGACATCATGACTTTTGAACCCCATAGCAGCATTAACCCCAAAGTTAATGCTGATGTGCACTTACAAGTGATCTATTCACTTATCCAAGGCGTTGTTCGCCTAGAACACATCAAGCAACATCAGTTAATGAAATCACTCTGCCGTGTTTTGAAACATTATTCGCCATTGATACGCTTGCAATATGCTTAAGAGTGAGAAAGACATGGGAGGGGGGATAGAAAGGCAGAAAGAGTGTGAGTGTGTGGTGTGTTTATCTTGCGTGTGCTGGAGATCTGGACTTGGCACAGAGAAAGAGATCATACAGCATAGTGGATGATGTTTTTGGGAGTGATACAAAGGCTACTGCATTTGAGGATGTCTCCTGAGCTCCACCGTCAGTTTGAGGAAGATGGATAAATATGAACTGATGGAAAGAGAGATCCCAGTTGCACCTGATATGTGTTATGCTGTTTATAGTGGAAGGGTGAAAGTAGTGGAGCACCGTAGACTTTTTAGAGATCTTCCTGCTTGGGGAGGTAAATCCCGGAAGGCTGAATCCCCGAAAAGTAGATATTATTTTCTAGCGATATATGTCGAGACTGTATTGTAGGTATAATAATAGTTCTGGATTTTAAGAAGGGCCAAGCTGTAAAACTTTTATAAAATTGGATGGAAATCTCGAGGGTCACCATAAGAGACATAAACTTTAGCAGGAAAGTTTTAATAAACCGAGCGTCTTGGTGTATTAGTCAAGTCAAAGCTATGGATTTATGGCAATATCTATAGCTGATGTCCTAAAGATTAATCTCGTGTCACACCAATCATGATAGATGTTAATATCAGGCAATTATCATTCATATAATTCAAGTAAAGCTCCAGAGAAATGCTGACTCTGTGAATCAATCCCCTTGATGAATTGCAATGGCTTTTTTATTCTGCATAGCATCTGCCATTGTACTTTTTATGAGCTATGAGTTATAGATTGGCTGGGAATATTTTGAACACACGTAACAAATTTGTCTTTGTTTTTTCTTCAAAATGCATCATGTTCCATTTGGAAAATACAGAATGTGTGAATTTCAATGGCACTTCCACACATTATTGTATGGTTATGTGAGTAGATCTCAATCTTCACCGTAATAGCCAATTCTTTATAGTTTTAAGAAAAGGGCTATGCCAGGGCAACAGACATTATATCTTATTACTGACAGACTTTAATCAGCCCAGGTTCGTGTTTGGAAAAGTAGTGCACTTAGTCGATTGGCTTTCGTTGGTCTCTCCTGCTGAAATTGATTAAGGTCTTCAACTGTTCCTATTTAATCTCAAACTCAAAATGCACTGACTCCAATTTCCATGAGAAATTATTTGTTAATGGATTTGGGCACATGGCAGATTTGGGGCACTTGTGAATACTTACATTTGTAAATTACACCTGCGAAGTGTGTTGCATTACACAGACGAGTCCCGATTGTGTATATATTACTGTTCTGTAGGATGTCCGACCAGATTGATGGGAGCTATTTAGAAGACGTATTTATTTGAAAATGAACATGATGTTTTTTTATGTGACTGATGTGCTCAAATTACCCTTATAAAAAATGAAAGGTGATTTGATATTGCGTTGCGTTGGATTTATAAGGTTCTATCTGCATTCTGAGCACTTTTGAGATATTGAGCTTCAAAGCTATTCATATGACTTTGTGGAGAAAACTTTTTGTTTTATAAAAAAAGTCACACGACGTAAAGAAAAACGTCACATAATATAAACACGTTTACAGATTAAGCATTTGTGAATAACTCAATTTAAACAAAAATGCCATAATGTTTTACTTAAAAAAAACTAAGTTCTAACTCTTAAATACAAAAACTATGGGGCTAATATTAATTTAAATGGCATTTAAAGAATTCAATGCCACCATTATGGGAGATAAAGAAGAAAAAAGGGCATTTCCGTTACATCCAATACATAAATTAACTAATATATTATCTTATTAATAATAATAAATATGCAATGATGTGGTACTTTTGAATATAGTGTATCTTATGTTATTAAGGCTTTAAGGGACTGGACTAGATACAAAAAATCATTTCTTAGATGCTGAATGAATTAAAGGTCATCTGAAATACTTGTGTATTCAAAGTTAGGAAATAATCATTACTAAGCGTCCTTATATGTTACTGCTACCAGTGGTTTCCATTCAGTATTCTAGTATAGAGCAAATACAGTTTATGGTATTCAGCTTTGTATGTTCCAAAATCTTATATGTGACTAAATAATAACAATATTACTATCTTCTGTCTAAAAACTAATCATGAAGATTTCTCAAAACTTTGTGTTACGTCTTAAATATACCACAGCTGAAAAGTTCCAGTGTGTAATTTTTTTGGAGGACCCATTGACAGAAATGCAATTTACGTTTCGTAAACATGCTATCTCCTTCTGCAAAGAAGCAAAACGTGCTTTGAAACGGAGGGGTGGAGTGAGCCGTTGGTTGCAGTTTCCAACCTCGCCGCTAGATGCTGCTAAAAATCACACAATAATCCTTTTAATCTTAAAGTTTTAAATGTTTGAAGGACATCAAAGCTCATATTGGTGGCAAAACCTGGTGATGTGCCACATTAAATGTTTTTGACAAAGTTTTGTGTATTGATTAACACCTCTTTCCAGCTTTCGTGAAGACAGATGGAACAAAGCTACTGATCAGGAAAATGTTGATGACATTCACAGTAGGACATCGAGGAAAATCCCCAGAGGAAAATGAGATGTGTGTAGTGAGCAATCTGTTGCATGATGGGAACTCAGATTCAACAGTGGTGATTCTGATTTGGGCATACGTGAGATATTTTTAGACACATCCCCAGATGATAATCCACATCAACAAAAGACGGTATTTTTTTAATCTTAAATGCATTTTTGATAATCGTTTCTGTTTAGTCTGCTCGTTTTATTGTGTTTATATACAGCTGTTATCAGTGTTTTCTGTTCAGCAACAACAGCAGGTATATATCAAATTGAGATTGTGGCACTAAATAACACAACAAGATCATAGTTTAAACTCCTTATGTAGCCGAAACTGTGCTAGGTTTGTATTGGCCGCCTCCAGTTTTCCCATTGTTTTGCACCTAATGCAATGACGTTGGCCGTAAAAGGGTCTATTGTGATCCAAGATAGTATTTAAATATCTTGAGTTAAAACTTGAAGTTATGACTTAAAGCATCATATTACACCAAATAGCCTCTGTAAGAACCCATGGTACTGGGTTAAATTACCATTAAATGAATCCCAAAGTGATTTTGCATGTACAGTATAAGGTGTATGTATAAGCAGGGTAGAAAAGCTATAAGAGAGTAGCATAAATTAAGCCTTACAATCATGCCACTCCTCATTATCTAGGACAGTAAAAACCAATAACAATTAAACTCCCACGTTTTTCTACAGGATTAATTAATGAGGACCGGCAAACGCCAAGAGCAGAGAAAACAAATTATGCCAGAGTATAAACATGTCAAAAGTTTTCTTTGGTTTTATAATAAACCCCTTTTAAAAGTTCAACACATAACAGTAGTTCAACAGACATCAATAGTTTGAAATAACACAGAAATGTAAGTTTAGTGTCTATACAGCAGTATTAACTGAACCCTAAAAGGGCCAAAGTAACAATTAAATTAGCTTTAAAAATAAGACCCTTAATAACATTAAAATCCCATTTACTACTATAGTAGGAAAAATAAATACACTAGTATGGGAGTCAATTGGGGATGGGATCTGTTTGGGTACTTCCAAATATGTTCCTTAGTGTTTAGTAGAACAAAGAAATTTGAACAGGTTTAAAAGTTTAAATAAATAATGACAGAATTAAAATTTTGGGTGATCTATCACTTTAAGTGCTGCGGTGTATCCCTGACTGTCTTTTATTCAGACGGACTGCAGAAGAACTATGGCACGATCTTCTCTTCATGACATGAATAAAAAACTTATACGTAGACAGTCTGTGTTTATCTTTCAGAAACCTGACAGATGCTGACAAAAGGTATCCAAGATAAAGAAAGAAAAGGTGGGTGGACTTCTCCTCTGTAAGATAACAACAGTAAGTGCACGTCTAGAGAGGCGGGGGGCGAGCGAATTCAGGGATGGCGTTGCTCCTGAAGTACCAGGTCAAGTGTGTTTGCCGGCCTTGCTCGGTGAGAACTTTCGGAGAGATAAAGAAGATACAGTATGAAAGAATACTTGTAGAGCGAGAGGTTTGATTCTCCAGTCTAGTCTCTTCGAGGAATCTGTGTGGAGTGGTCATTGGGGAGTGTCTGGGCCGTGTGAGTTCATCAAGATAATTGACAAGTAGTCCTGAAGAATGGGACAAAAACCAACATCATTTAGTTTAGTAAGGTGGCCTGGTGATTGAAAAGGTAGAATGAAGCGTTCAGATGGGTGTGAATGAAGTGAACAAGCTCTAGGGTCATTGGAGGAGTGATCTATGAAGTAACTTTCTGTTAGTGGCTCTGAAAACTGTCTTTTGTAAAAAAAAAAAAATTTAGTGATAGTAATGTGTTCATGAGGTTTACTGGGTCACAATAAGTGGCTGTCTGTCTGTCTGTCTGTCTGTCTACCTACCCATCTATCTGTCTGTCTGTATCTCTGCCCGCCTGCCTCCTTGTCCACCTTTCTGTCTGTCTTTAACGCTCTGTCTGACAAAAACTCTGTCTGTCTGTCTCTCTGTCTGTCTGTCTGTCTGTCTCTCTGTCTGTCTGTCTGTGTCTGTATGTCTGTCTGCCTCTCTGTCTGTCTGTCTCTCTGTCTGTATGTCTGTCTGCCTCTCTGTCTGTCTGTCTCTCTGTATGTCTGTCTGTCTCTCTGTCTGTATGTATGTTTCTCTGTCTCTCTGTCTGTATGTATGTTTCTCTGTCTGTCTCTCTGTCTGTATGTCTCTCTGTCTGCATCTCTGTCTGTCTGTCTCTCTGTCTGTATGTCTCTATGTCTGTCTATATGTCAATCTGTCTGTATGTTTCTCTGTCTCTCTCTCTATCTCTGTCTGTATGTCTCTCTGTCTGTATGTCTCTCTGTCTCTTACTTTCTGTCTGACAAAAAGTCTGTGTGTCTCTCTGTCTGTATGTCTCTCTGTCTGTCTGTCTGTCTGTCTTTCTGTCTGTATGTCTCTATGTCTGTCTATATGTCAATCTGTCTGTATGTTTCTCTGTCTCTCTCTCTATCTCTGTCTGTATGTCTCTCTGTCTGTATGTCTCTCTGTCTCTTACTTTCTGTCTGACAAAAAGTCTGTGTGTCTCTCTGTCTGTATGTCTCTCTGTCTGTCTGTCTGTCTGTCTTTCTGTCTGTATGTCTCTATGTCTGTCTATATGTCAATCTGTCTGTATGTTTCTCTGTCTCTCGATCTCTGTCTGTCTGTCTGCCTGTCTCTGTCTGTATGTCTCTCTGTCTCTTACTTTCTGTCTGACAAAAAGTCTCTCTGTCTGCCTGTATGTCTCTCTGCCTGTATGTCTCTCTGTATGTATGTCTCTCTGTCTGTATGTATGTCTCTCTGTCTGTCTGTCTGTCTGTCTTTCTGTCTGTATGTCTCTATGTCTGTCTATATGTCAATCTGTCTGTATGTTTCTCTGTCTCTCGATCTCTGTCTGTCTGTCTGCCTGTCTCTGTCTGTATGTCTCTCTGTCTCTTACTTTCTGTCTGACAAAAAGTCTCTCTCTCTGCCTGTATGTCTCTCTGTCTGTATGTATGTCTATCTGTCTGTATGTATGTATGTCTGTCTGTCTGTATGTCTCTCTGTCTGTATGTATGTCTCTCTGTCTGTATGTATGTCTGTCTGTATACATGTATGTCTCTCTGTCTATATTTCTATATTTCTGTATCCATCTTTCTGTCTGACAAACAGTCTGTCTGTATGTATTTCTGTCTATCTCTCTGCCTCTATCTTTCAGTCTCTCTTTCTTTCTTTTTCTTTCTTTCTTTCTTTCTTTCTTTCTTTCTTTCTGTCTGCCTGTCTGTCCATCCGTGCGTCTGTATGTCTGTCCCCCTGTCTGTCTATTTACCTATCTGTCTCTCTATCTCTGTTTGTTTGTCTGTCTGTGTCTGTCTTTCAATCCTGTTTACATCTTAAATTGATATAAAAACACATTTTGAAGCAGCTGCACCACATCATTTTATAACCTATTTTATCTACTCCGTCAGATTACAGATTACATCAATTTTTAATATAGTAATGACATTTAGATTGGGCTCTAACTGATTCTTACGAGACAAAATGCAAGAGTGTTCAATTATTATCATAACTATATGCTAGACTTAAAAAAACATGTACGATTGGAGGTAACAAGCACTTAAGATTGCACTCAGAGCAGCGTGAAGCATATATGCTGCATTTGATCTCAATCTAGAGCGAGTCAGTGTAATGCGAGTCGGGTTAATAGAGTTCACTGTAATGATACAGGAGAACATCAGTTCCAGCTGATATGGCACCATGTCACAAATGGGTAATCTCATGGAGTTCATCGAATAACAACCAAAACATGCTACAAATGCAAGTGCACTAAATAGGATGGTGTACTGCGCTGTAAATGCTAATGTTGTCAGTCAAGTCTTCTTTAATAAGCTTGAACTTAGTTGGAATGTCAAATTCAGAAGTTAAACACATGTTTCTGAGTTTCTCAAACAAGTTTTAAGAGATGCCATTATTTTACTGTAAAATGAGTTGATTTTAAGTTTGTAATGAACCTTTTTCGTTTGTGGAGATATTACAGTTCACTGAAAATGTTCTATTTCCTGCACAGTCTTGAGCTTACTTTCTTTATGTCAGTCATTACTTAAAAGGATAAAAGCACTGTCAACTGTCAGCCACTAATACCCTTTAGGTGTCTACTAGTAAGCAATATTACAAGTAGGCAAAAAGAAAAACATAGTTTACTTAAGTAATGAGGTCAAAAACTCAGATGACAGAAACACCCGGTATGGAATTGGTCATGGAAATTAAGAAACATGAAGTGCCATTTGATTTCTGCAAAGCAAATCAGGTTAAAGAAATGAGGGCATTAAATATCTTGATTAAGTTCATTCCAATAGTCCGGGTAGGATGACAGCCATCAAATTGATTTTGCTGACACAGAACATTACGCATAACAAGCAGCAGCTATGATTTGTTGAATTAGCATTTAATCACTTTTGATTAGAATTAACCCCGAAAAATGGCATCGAAATAAATAAATGCTTTATTTCTCTGCACATTTAGATTTTCAATGGTTGAGAAAGCCAGGACTAACATGCAACTCTCTAATCCAGCAGTGTGTAAATGATGTAGCTGAAACCGTGTAAAATTGATCATCCCATCTGTATGGTACCCTGAGGAATAGCACGTCTCCATCAACGCCCCTGACAGGCAGCGAGTGATAAAATATGACGTGCTTGTGCGAGGATCGTTCCATATGGTGTGTGTATTTTGACAGAGCTGTGACCCTAAACAAATGTGTCACGTCGGTGCGTACGGGTGCCGGGTGGGTGTCATACCTGTTTTCCATGACAAAACTGACAGGGGAGTCTGCGTAAAGTTACATCCACGTTTTAGCTCTGTCTGAGGTATTGTTGGAATCTGAGAAACACAAATCACAGATCTCAATTATTTGAAATGGAGTAAATGGAGAGCGAATGGAAACTTTTGCTTGAGTCTTTGTTTCAGATATTTCTCTTTAAATCTTACAAAATGTGAGAGTTTCAGAAGAGATTGCAACAATGTCACAAACTTAAATCAGATTTGCCTGTAGTTCAATAAGAAATCAAACATTTCTTATGTAAGACAAAATAGATTATTTAACCGTTACAAAGTAATATTAAATAAATAATAATTCAACAATTGAACTTTTTTCCTCTTAGGCATTTTCAGGAAAATCATCTGAGAATTATACTCACAGTAAATGAAAGTCTGAGCTATAACAAAGTAACTTCTGAACAATATAATGTTTCTCTGGATGAACAAAAAAAGGTTTTAAACCAAAGTTTTTAAACCATAAATATGAGTGTAGAACGATTCAAAGTAGGGAAGGAAGGAGACGGGAACCATAAGACTTTTAAACATTTAATATAAATAATAACAGCCGACAGCCTCTCACGGCCGATCGCCGGCGAACAAAACATAAATACAAATACAAACATGTTCAGGCCTGGTCCTCTCTCTTCGACGGTCCGGTCGCTCGTACTCTTATATGCTCCCGATCTCCTACGCAATTACTCACCGGTCTCGAACCACGGTCCCGCCCCGCCTACTCCACTACAATGAGCAATGATAGTGTTGCATGGCTTGAACACTGAAAGATTTTATCATGAAGCACAGAAGGTTTACGGTTATGCTTACAATTTCTGTGTCAATGATTTTGCATGTCGGTTCATGACTGCAGTATATTTACAGCAGATGGATGTTTTAAATGATGAAACCTGTCAGTTATGATGTTATACATTATCTCCCTCTCAATCGCAGGCCTGTTAAAAATTCATAGGGCAAACTGACCGTGTCTGACATTTTATTGATATTATATAATAAACGCACTTAACAATGTGCCTAATATGAGGGTTTTTAAAGAGCCTGTCTTCGGCTAAATAATTGATGATTCATTTTATTTCATTATTGCGTTGGGAACATGTTGGTAGCCTCGAGAAGAAAATGGGAAGCATGGCGTAAGGTTATACATCGGCAGCAACCAGGAGGGAAGGATTGCCATAAACACAGTTAGACATATTGAACGACATTTAAATGTAATGGTGTATCCTGACTGGTGTAAAATGACCAACAGAATCTCATGACAATTTCTAATTATTTCACGATGTGGCCAATTTCTATGAATTTGTACAATTGAATTTGTTTGTTTTGTAATTTGCTTTTAAACCAGCCCTTACAAAAAGTATACTTCACTTATCCTTAAAGCGATAGTTGAACCAAAAATGAAAATGCTGCCATCTTTTACTCGCCCTCAAGTTGTTCCAAACCTTTATAAAAGACTTTGCTCGATTGAACACAAAGAAATATTTTTGGAAGAATGTTAGCAGCCGACAGTTCTGAGGAACCAGTGACTACCAAAACAATTGTATATCCTTTTTTGTCCAGTTGCAGAGTTTAGGAAAGCAAACGGTTCTGGGAACTTTTCCCTACCATTGTTATTTTTGCTTTGGTAGGCAATGATGTCCCAGATCTGTCAGTTTCTAAAATTTTTCTAAATATCTTTCTTTGTGTTCAACCCAGGCAGTGGCTCTTATAAGCGTGAAATTGAGTTCTACATTTTAACATCACCTGTGGCTTCGGAGTGATTAGTCACATAGTATTTTCAGCATCATAATCCTATCATGTCATTTATTAAAGGTTCGAGTGGGGAAAAGACAATTTCCTCCCTAACACGCAGACAAACAGATAACCGTCCACGGCACACTGAAAATTTCAAGGATATAAAAGATTTTTAGAAATTGCAGCCAACCTCTGCCAACGCAGGTTCATAATCCAGATCCATCTAAGGAATGTGTCATTTCATATTTAATGTAGGTGTGAAGACCTGCGAAAAAACACTGATCGTCACTTTAGAGGTATCGAACAGAATCCTTTAAAACCTTTTGTGTGACGACTAGATGCACAACCATCATGCTTTAAACAAGCCTCACGGTTTGAAACACCCTCCACCTGAAGTATCATCAGATTCAAAGGATGCACTTCTACTTTGTGTATTCCGCACGCAAGCCTGAGTGTTCTCAACAGCTGTAAAGTATAGCCTACTTTGGGCTTCACTGCATAATTTGTCTCAATGGCACATCTGTCATCCTCATCTTTTTATTGAGGTGTGTCCGTTAAACGTGAGAGCTCATGTGAGAGTTTTTAAAACCCGTAACGAAGAGAATCTGGAGCCAGCTATGCATGACGGAAACGTGGAATTGATCGATGGCCCGATGAGCAATGAAGAAAGAGAATTTAGGACACCGGTCACGTTGTCTTCAGGATTACAAGAACTCACAAAAAAAAGTTACTGTATGCTTATGGAAGGAAAACGGATTTTTAACTCTTTTGTGTCAACTCCTCTGACTCCACGGCATGCAAATTAGTGTTGTAAATCTCATGCAGACTGTAAAAGACAACAATTCTCTGCATGCATGTTTGTAGAAATGAGCCACAGAGATGATGACGTTCAAATAATTAAAACTTTAATAATTTAAATCTTCTGTAAAATCTAAACCGCTCGTGAAGCCAACCTGATCTCATGCGATAGTTTACAGGGCTGATAATACAAGGCTAAAGGATTTTTTTCATGTAGATTGCATCATTTATGAAAAAAATATAATACTGAAAATAAAGATTATTATTGTTAATAATATTATAAGATTATTATTATTATTATTATCATTATTATTTTTTATTATTTAAATTGTACAACACTTTGGTGTCAACTCTTGTTGTTTCCAATGTGCTATATAAACTAAACTAAACTTAATACGACTAAACCCAACCATGAATAAAAAAAATGCCACATTACCATTTCAATGTTAGAAGCAGGGGTGCCGCCAGAAATTCTGGGCCCTATGGAAACAAAAATTTCTGGGCCCCCTACAAATAGGAAAATAAAAAGGGGATCTGCTCTTCTGGGCCCTAAATCAGCCTGGGCCCTTAGAATCGTCCTAACCTTCCACCCCTTTACGGCGCCCATGGTTAGAAGTATGATGAAATGAATGTTATTATATCAGATAACATTTCACCTCACATACTGTATATAACTGTATTTAAATGCATCCCTGAATTTGTGAAGTTGAGATGTCTTGCAGCACTTTCCATAGATGAGAGTTATTTTAAAATTGGTAATTAAAGTTCAATTAGGGTCCACTAATAAAACCTTGTCTGATTCCTTGGTGATCGACGAAAGTCAATTACTTCGTATCTATGCATTTTATTTTCTCATTACAGTTTTCAGTGCTCCTCTATTTGGCTCTTTTAAATTAAAGCAGGCACTCGGCGCATCAGCTCGGGTTTAATCAAGTGGAAACCACCAAAGCCCCTCTGACTCCACGGCATGCAATCAAATCCAGTCTCTCAGCCCATCACCGGGATCCCGAGCCTCATCAGGACCAGCGGGCTACATCTGCATTACAGCGGTCAGAAATATAGCCCCTACTTGTCACATATGCCCAAAGTATGCATCTTGCATGACTTTCAAAGAGCAACGAAGTGGGAAGAGAAGACGACCTAGTGACATTGTTTGAAAGCCATAATAACTTAAATGATGGCAGGCTGAGGTCTCTTTGAATGATTTATGGCTGGCGAAACATAGCATCTGTGGCGGGATATCAGCTGTCAACTGTCAGGAGATGAAAGCTTTCAGACGAGGCTTGCAGCATTTGCCAATATGTCACAGTATCCCACAGCCCCGGGACCAGGGCGAGTGGCGAGGGGAGTCTCGAGCAGATGTCGCGGTTGAACGCAGACTCCGTAACACATTATGATCCGGGACATGGGAGGAAAATGTTGTAGGACTTTTTATTGCCCGTTAGATTGTAGTGACTACTGTCATGTGTGCTTGTAAGCGTTTTGTTGAAGGTATCGTATTGTGTCTCCCCAGGACGGTGTAATCCCATATCCACAAGAGAGTTTGGAGGTCATAAAATTGGACTGTTTTGTAAATCTCATGCAGACTGTTAACGACAAAAATTCTCTGCATGCATGTTTGTAGAAATGAGCCACAGAGATGATGATGTTCAAATAATTAAAACTTTAATAATTTAAGTCTTCTGTAAAATCTAAACCGCTTGTACAGCCAACCAGATCTCATGCGATAGTTTACTGGGCTGATAATACAAGGCTTAAGGACAATCACAACACATGGCCAAACATGGAAAAGCTATGTACATTATTTAAGTGGACCAAAGCTTATTTTTTACCTGCGTAAAATCGCAAAACAAATAAATCTGCATATGCTCAGATGTAATGTTACAAAAATAAATGGTAAATTGTCTTTTTTAATTACACTTTTATATTCTTTTTCTTCCAGGCTGAAGAGTTGGCCCTCAAGCCTTGCAAACGATTCCCAAGGTTATGTTTTGAATCCCAGCTTACCTTTATCTGAATCCAGCTTTAATGAAACGTCTTTTGTGGCTTATGTAACATCCGTATTCTACAAAAAAATTAATAGGAGAAGGACAACCACAATAAGAGAGCTCAGATACAGAATAAAAGGCACGTAAGAACTGCTGAATGAACATCAGATCAATATGACTGCGGTGGCTCCAGACGTCTGTTTCGCCTCTTATTGGGAGTCACACAGACACAATGCAGCGACATCAAAGCTTCAGCCCTCCTGTAGCAAAAGGAAATGATGAACAGAATAATATAAAGGCCCTAGGAGCGATATGGCTGCTCAAAAGAATGGTAAAGCGCAACATGGTTTTATATTGAAGTCTTCCTTGCCCAAAGCTATTAAGCAAGTCAATCAGGGCCTGGGAAACATAACGGTAGTGGATTTGTTTTTGGGGGGTGAAAAAAAAATTGAGATTGTGAATTTAAAAACGTAACTTTAAAAAAAAACAGTTAAATCAAATTAGTTTTTACAACACAATTTTTTAAGTAATTTCAATATAATTCAGTTCTATTGACTCATAAATCTAATTTGATTTAATTTGCAAATTTAAGGCAGCTGAAATTGTTTTTTTTTTACAGTGATCCGAATATTGTAAGGATATAATATCTACTCCTCCTCCCATCCTGGACTGTTTCTCAAATATCCTCAATGAACTCAATTCTCTTTCTATGGATGGAGATTTATTGGGGGGCCAGTTTTCAATATTCCTTCAGATAAAAATCCAAAGCTTTAAAAGCATCTCTCTTGTGTCCTGGCAGCAGGTTTTCTGGCCTACTCTATCTCAGATAAGATATACAGAAACATCTCAAGGCCTTGCTTGATGTAAGCAGACATACTGGTACATAATTTAATGGTGTGATGCAAAATGTCCAGCCGTGTCCCACTCAACAGTTTACTAGATGCACCGAGTATCAAAGCAGAAATGTTTCAATGTGAACCAGCAGGTTTTGGATCGTATTCCAAACATGCCTTACAAATGAGAAGAGACAAACGTCTAAACAACTTCTGAAGCGAATCACTTCTGCAGCACTAACGGCACTAAACAGCATTTTCTAAATATTGACTATTGGCAAATGTTTCAAACACTTCATCCCTCTTCTATGGTTTGGACAAGCATTCTTCCATGCCATTGGCCAATTTTACTGTCCAGCCCAAAGAAACAGATTAGAAATCCATTTGGTGCTGTTAGTGGAGCAGCAATCCGATACTTCACATTAAGGATGAACAAAAACAAATATATTGAGGAACATTCTTCAAATACCTTTACATGAAAAATGGAACACAATGGAAATGACAAATCTTTTTATTAGGTACATCCGAGGTGTCTTCTACCAGCCGACATTATCCTTCCATATTCCATTACTGTACATGCTTTAGAACCAGTGCAGGCTCTTTACCACCTCTAAGAGATGTGTTGGATAGAGGAAACATGAGAAATACTGCCTGACAGAAAACAGGGATTTAGCAGGGATTTGACAATGAATCTTTGCTTCTCTTATCTTACAGGATCATCTGTATCACATAGCTGGTGAATCTTCTTCCCGGGTAACATGAGCCCTCATATATTCTCCAGGCTTTGCTTTCATTTGATGCCTCGCGTGTGTCTGCTCGAAAGCGTGTTTAGTTTTGTACCTCAAAATATACATAATGTGAAAGACTGACAGCATGACAAGACACACGAAAACTGTTATAATAATCAAGGTTATCATATAAACAAAATATTTTCAAACTTTTCCTAAATACATGTACAAATATTACTGTTTTATTGCTTTAACGTGAATATGAACTTGATTTCTCTTCAGAATTGAGGTCTAATAAAAATACAGAGGATCTTTGCTGTTATTTTGACCTGTTTCTTCAGTTTTAAATGTCTGCAAATAGACACTATTTTTATTCGAAATTAAAAATAATTTTAGTAGTTTACAGTCATACGTAAATATTAATTTTAGAAAAACAAAGAAAATATTTTTGAAATGGTCTCTTCATTTTTTCAGTGTTATGAAAAAAGCCACACATGACAGAAACAAGGTTTTGACGCCCGGGCACCATGGATGTAGATGAGGCTAGAGTTAATCTACGCTTACATAACCTTTCTCATCAAATCTCCACTATTAATATGCATCAATAATCCCCAACAGCCGGACACTATGTGCCATTTACAGTGTGATCACTAACATTAGAAAATTGTGAAGGCATATTACCAAGTGCCACTGTCATTATACTGATTAAAATGGTGGTGCAATTTAGCCAAACTCAGAGTGTCCTCTTGAGCCCTGTTAAGTTGTATTACAGTGTTTTTACGATGATGAATTTACCCAGCCTAGAATTTACAAGGTCAAGTACTGTGTATGTACTGTTAGCGTATCGATGATTGTCAAGATTCACATGATTAAATGTTTCAAACAGATGAACGAGAGACGTTCTGTCAGTTATATAATGTAACCTTGAGGTTTTCCTCAAAGACCCACCCAAAAAGTACTTCTCTCGGTTTAAAGAAGACCCAGACCTTCACAGATGTGATAACTTTCCAAACATTCAGATTGAAGAGACAAATACTTTTGGCTAGACAGCCAGAGTTCTGCTGTACTTTTTGGGGCCAAGAAAGTACTAATCAATCAGACGAACCCATTTGGAGACCAATGTGCAGGACAGAAACTAAATTGGATCTTACAGGATAAGACTGGCCAGCTATCTAAAACAGAACCTGACAATAATTACCAGTGAGATAACGGAGTAGGAGAAACGCTTTTTGGATGAGTAAAAAGAGAAACTTCTAGATCAAGATATGCTTTTCTTGGACAAAGATCGCAGTCTGTTAAGAGTAGGTGTGGGGAGAGCGGGGCTGTTAGTTGTCACACTGGCCATATGTCTCAGTGACTTTCTGTTTCTATGAGACCCTATATCTCCAAAATTGCAACTTTATAGGAGATGGAAAAATATTCATAATTAAACACTGTACTGTCAATATTGACAAGATCTTTTTAATACATTTTAGTGGTTAGATATTTGCAAAATCCACACACAAACATGAGCTGACTAATATTGATATTATCTTAATTTAGAAAAAATCATGAAAAATATATATCTTATCTGAATATATATATTACATTATTTGCTGTTTTATTAATTATTTTGTATTTTATTCATATATAAATAAGCAAGCTACAGTATAATAGAAAACTTTGTTGCATTTTCCCATCGTGACAAGTAGCCCCACATCATATGAATGAAATGTGTCTCCCTGGGTAATAAGTAAATCAAATGTTTTGTATACCTATTCAGAAATTAAGTTTTTAAAAATAAACTTACAGTGAGAATTTTTAGACAACAAATACTGCGTCATCTACACATCGTACCAGCTCTAGTCACTTTTGCAGAGTCAATATCCTTGATGATGCATATCCAATATCCATAATCTGAAAGCTTTTACAATAATGAGGAAGATAATGTTGTAAATAAGAAATACTCATAATCATGCACATATCTAGAATGCTCTTTTATTATTATAATTCTTAATTTAATATGATTAGTATAATGCACCAAAATAGCTTATTATATAAACAAAAGAAGATGCAGATTCCATATCCTAGTTTTAGATATATAAATGTGCCCAAATGATACATTCAATTAAATTGATTAAATTATGGACAGTGGTTCCACACAACAAAAATATTTCATCTCTACTCAAATGCTTAATGTATGATGAACTAAACTGAATTGAGTAAACTTAAAGCGGAAATGAACCATTTGATCAAATGTACATTATTTAGTCAACTTCTTTTCACTAATATAAAAAACATATTTGATACATATAACCTTTAAAGAAAAAACTATTATGTAATGTAATGGAATGTTTTGTTATGGCCTTTGAAGCAAGGGCTCCGCCATTTTGAAGCACCACGGCATGTAACATATCCAGTTTGGTTTGCGACATTGAAATATTATATAATTGCAATACCACACATTGAGCAGTGAAGAAATACAAATATTTCCTTATTTTTTGAATTCACACTTGTTTTAAAATGGATGGAGATGAACTAAAACAAGCTGATGAGCACATGATTAGTTTTATTTATCAACAAACATTGATTTCATAATGTGTGACGCAACTTGATGTAAACAACCCTTCATACAATAAATGTTTATGTGGCATTTTGCCAGATTTTTCATACATATGTGCATTAAATTGTGTTACTAGTTCAAAGCTAACCTACGTAACATATTTTATACTATTGACTGGCGATGACAGTTACCTTACCTGCTGTTAATAGCGCGTTCTAGTGTTTCCTAAAATACTTTCTGATATAGCTGTTATCTTTAACACACACTTAATATGCTAAATATTGCTCTTAGTACTTGAAGATGGTACTTGATTGAAACGTGCATTTAAAATGTATACATTAAGTTAAGCCAAACCGTTTTAGTCCGTTTCACACAATGCACTTGTGTTTGAACATAAAACCTAATACAAAGGTGTTGAAACAAAATTAATTGTTTAATTAAAGTATACAGTATCGTAACATTTTTGAGTGTATTTGATGAGAAAAAGTTCAAAAGTTTAGCCAAGACCCTTGTACAGCTCCTCCTGATAGGGATTGATCCCCGCGACCGGTTCTCTCTTTACACCCCTCAACCAGTCTTTTCTTTCGGCACCTGACTCCCTGACATGAAATGGAATTTGGTCCCATCAGCCTTGAATGTATAATATAAAGGGATACCTTTGTCCTCTCTGTAAGTGCGGTGTAATGAACTGTGTGGAATGCAATCTGGCACTAACTAAAAACCTCTTTTCAGGCCTGTTTTAGAAGAACGGCTCTTTATACCGAAGAGGCCGAGTGGTTCCCAACCCCCTACCTTTTTTAATATCTTCCTCGTCTTCTTTAAATTGAGAAATTCTCACCAACATGAAGTTCACTTTATGCACCCTTTTCAACATTCATGATTCTTTTTGCTCTCCGAAGAAAAGGACATTTGAAATCGAACAATGCAACGTATTTGCAGGCCTTGAGTCTAAAGGTTACCCTTTTCCAATTATGCCATCTTCCCAATAAAAGGCAATTTCGGTAAATATTACACAACGGCTCCAACGTAGGAGAAGTATTTATTCGCTGGTGCCTTTTCAAAGCGAGTTTTCCAATTCTGAGCATAGTTGTAATTACTGAAAATCTTCCATATTTAGTGGAAGGTTCGTTTTTGAATTTCAGCTTCGTTTTTGATGCTAAGCAAAGGACTTACAGCAACTTTTTCGTACATATGTTCAGTAACTGGATATTTAATAAGAAAAACCTGAAAGGTGGAAGTTGGTTTTCTCAGAAGTTGATTGGATAGCGAAAAGTGTATAGCCAGTAGTAGTAGTAGTTGTAATTTCAGTGACAAGTGACAAGGTGACGAAACATTTCTAAAACCAATATTTTTTCTATGAAATAACTTGATGACACAGAATGTGTATTATGTATAAAAATTATTTTGATGTTGACTTTTAGAAAAACAAAATATATGAGGGGTGAGATGATTTGCCAAACAGTAGCCAACCAAAATGTTTTTGGCCACCATTGACTTCCAAAATTCAGAAGTTTTACATAATTAATATTGCATTTAGGAATTTATAGTCTGTTTAATATTTGACCTGTGGTTCTCTCTCCTTTATCTGAAATGTGTGCTTTTACTGTGCGTGTGTGCGCGTGTGTAAGTATGTATGCATATTGTGTGTCTGGAGCATTTGTATGTCTGTCTTTTGTGTTTTCACCTTTTTCTTGTTTTTACAGGTATATGACCTTAGTTGTTTTACTTATAGTCAATGTGTCTCATGTACAGCTGCTTTGCAACAATGAAAAATGTAAAAAGTGCTATATAAATAAAGTTGAGTTGAGTTGCGTTGCGTTGAGAAAAACATCTTTATATATTTCTTTGTTCTGTTGAAAACAAAAGATGATATTTTAAAGAATGTATAAAGCAAATAGTTCTGGGGCACTTTTGACTACCATTGTAATTTTTCCTACAATTGTAGTCATTCGAGTCCAAGAACTGTTTGGTTACAAGTATTCTTCTAAATAACTTTCTCTGCGTTCATCAGAACACAGAAATGTATGCCGATATGGAATAACTAGAGGGTGAATAAATAATGACAGAATAAAACAATTGGACGAACCGTGCCTTTAAAATGTAGAATAATTTTATGGTGCGTCAATGTTTCTACACAAAATTCTACTCTTATGTTTCTTCGAAGAAAACATGGTTTAAACAACACAAGCATGAACGCCACGAGCATTACAGAATCACAGTATCGTTCCTCAGCAGCGAGCATTCCCTGAATACACTGATCAATGATTACAAAACATTTTAAGCCGAAGACACAGTGCTTCTTGAACACAAAGCACCATCAGCTGGAGGTAGAGAACTGATATTGAGAAGTAAAGGACAGAGGGAGCACACCCTGATGAGTGATGCATAATTCTTATTTGACAACCTGCTGATTGTCCTCCAAGGGAACAAGCACATCAATCTGAAGAAACTGCCTGCAGAAACCCATTAATGTTCTTACATTGCCACCTTCTGGTGGAAATAACTCTCTACATCCAAATCCTCATCAAAGGATAAGATTTGGGAATTTAACAATGAAGCTGATGTCAATCACAAGCACAAATCATCTAAATCCAATATTTCCTCCATTACAACCTCAAAACACATTCATTCACAAATATGGAAATGGTGTATAATTCTAAAGCCCACGTGACACATAAACAGATCTAACCTTTACTAAAAATGTGAAAGCAGATGTAAAATTTCGAAACAAAAATTGTGGGGTCTTGGTTAACCAGACCAGATGTGACACCGTTGCCTCATCCAAACAAAACATTGCTGGAAGGCACAATGTAGGCTCTTGTTCAGCTCATCTGAGGATAGTACGGTTGTTAAGGGGGATTTCTAGATGTTGAGAACGGTGGCCAAGTCACAATACAAACATGGTAAGCTCTAATAATTCTGTACAGTGTGTCGGTGAACAGGCACAACTGAAAGTGCTGTGAACTGCTCACCAGTAGGGGGCGTTATATTACTGTAAATGTTTCCTTCACGCTGAAAAAAATGCCCTGCGTAAAGCCAGACAGTTAGGATTTGGCATAGTTCTTTATTGACAGCCATACATAAATAGATATGTACTCTGACAACATTTGGGCAAACAACATACAAATTGCATTCATTTGATTACATTGTTGCAGATGTTTTGTTATTGTGCAATTTTTAGAAATTCTATTCCTTCTCTTGTCTTTTATGTCTCAGCTCCGGATTGCCACTATAGGGTGTGGCACTCCTGTATTTTCTAAATTGTGAACCCATGCGTTTGGTGTTGCTCGCACCGTGTTTCACCAGCTGACCTACAGGAAATCATATCAGCCAATCAGAATCACATCATGCTACAAAACATGTTTGAACTTAGTCCCTATGAGCACATATGCAAGCAGGCAGGTGATGTCACACCCCTATTGACATTCAAATAATATGATGGGCACTTTCCATCAATGTGCCAACTCTCCACAAGCCAATTAGAACGAGGCTGGGCGGTAAATACCTCTGATAGCCTATTTGGCGTCTGAATTGTGTTTATTATACATCAAGCTTTATTCCCTCTCATTTTGCTTTGAAATGACACAAGTCGTGTACAAAACAAATCCGCCCTGATGTTTAAAGCTTGGGAGATGAAAAATAAATACATTTTACTTGTTATTTTACATTGGAAACACAACAGAGAAACAAATGTCTCGGTCAGCTTCGCCATGTCCTCTACACATCCAAATTTAACTATACATGTCATCCGGTTTTATATACACAAACATCCGAAAGCCCACAAAAATACAAAAGCACACAGTCAGAGTCTTACAGCTAGCAATAACCACCTTATAAATCCTGCTTGGGTTCAGCTGGCTGTGCCAAGGACAGAGAGCTCGGGTAGACATTCAGTTGCCTTCATGCTGATTAAAACATTCAGACTCTCCAGTCCGGGCCGTCCTAGCGATCTGAACACGCCAGCTCATTTTTATGAACTTCACAGTCCTATCAAAACACATTTGTGGCCAATACATACTTACAGGAGGTGAATGAAATCATCCAGGCTTTTTTTCCATGGCTTTTTTGAAAGACTATCTAGTACTAAATTCAGTGAGTGATTTATCTTATTGGCACTTAAATATGTCAAGAGCAACAGTGGAATCGCCATTTGTTCTCCCTTTGCTCTTTTCAGGTGATTTTTTCTTTGTTTTTATTTCTCTGTGGGTTCAGCAGGGTTTGTTGACCCAGAATTCATTACAATTCTTGTTGTTGTGACTTTGTGTATAATATTTGTGTTTCTAAAGTTGTATCTGCAGCTTTTGGCACTGAGCAATAATCTTTGATGTTACACTCTGTTATTTTGAGGTTGAATTTAAAAGCACACTCGGTTAAATTAGGAATGCGTTAAAAAGTCCAAATCCACTCTGGCAAACATTTCAGAATTGCAGTTTGATCTCAATACAGTTCATGACTGTTTTCAGATGCTTATTCATACAAAAATGCCGGGGGGGGTTTCAACCCAGCGTTGGGTCAAAAAGAGAGTGTTGGGTTGTCAATTTGCTGAGATGTTTTAAAGGTCTGGTGAGTGAGATTTAGTGGCATCTAGTGGCGAGGTTGCGAATTGCAACCAACGGCTCAGTCCACCGCTCCCCACTCCTTTTTGAAGCAATACGGTGGCTGACACTAAACTAAGATGTCATCATGGTTACGCTTCTTTGTTGAAGCAGATAATGTATTTAGGAAATGCACTCTGTAGAGCAGTTTATCCGTTTAGGGCTCCTGTAGAAGCAATATGATGAATTCCATAAGGGGACCCGCAGTGCATGTAGATAGAAATAGATCGTTCTAAGGTAATAAAAACATAACTCTTCATTATGTGTGATCTTACACAACTGAAGACATAGTTATGTATATTATATTACATTTCAGTCAATAGACCCTCCAAAATTGGACCTTTAACCTACTGTTATACAATGGTTAATTTAACTCTACAACTGGGTTTGTCCTTTTTTAACATAATGCTGTTCTCTTTGAGTGCATGAACTTGTATGATGTGAATCATACAAATTCACCCCATCCAAACCTAATCATGACAATAGCATAAAAGCATCATATTGGTATAATCCACATATTATATTTGTATGAATTCACATGAATTAGACACCCAGATACATTTGTACAAATGGTGCACTTAGTTGAAAACTTTAAGATCTGCATTTCCCAGGATGTTCCGTTTCATAGGTCAAACTAAAGCCTCACTCCATCTCTACACACACTCTCTCTCCTCCTGACAGATGAACCTGCACCTGGTCTCCATCACCCAAATCCGACACAAAAGGCCAGATGACGCGTATCCTTTTAACGGGTCATGTTTTAAGATATCTTTCCGCCCTTTGCTTTTTTCTCCGCTTTTACATGAGAAGCACTCTAGCACTTATGAGAAAGTGACAGTTAAGTGTTTGGGGAGACAAAAGCATTGTCGCCTATTCTCGGTAGGTGCTGTGAAAACGAGACAGAGTACGCTTAGAGAATGAGAAAGAGTTTAACCGGTAAATGGAGTGCCGGTTCAGTAAAGCATAACTGTTATCTCTTTGGAGCTGGTCACGCATGCATGTTGAGAGATGGTGAGGTGCGGAGACATGGCATCAACTATCAGGCTGATTACAGAAGGCAGGATCATTGAATAAGGATTGTCTGCACGAAATATTATGTTCCTTGTAAAGATTATAATACATGGTCTCACATGACTTTTATTAACTAATTTTTTGTAATAAGGGGCTTAACCAACTAAATAAGAAATGTAGCTAAAATGTCACATGTCATATTGACTCCAGTAAAGGGAAATCTGGCTAAATGGTTTAATCCAACTAAATATAAACTGTTGCTTCCAAAACCGTCTTAAGTAAACAGCGTGTATATCTAAAACATCACTCAGCGGCTAACCAGTTACCATGTGTTTTATTTTGCTTGTTAGTCTGTAATATTGAGCATATAAATTATATCATTATAGGGAAGACCCTGCAGCTATCGGGGAGTGACACCCATACCATGTACTTACTGGCTGGATTCTTTTTCCTATTTCTGTTCTGACATGCATCCGTTTCCTACACATATCTGAATCTGTGTATCCAGCCACATTCTTTTACCTCAAAACCTGTGAAATTCCAGCATTATGCACAGATTTTTTCTGTATCTGTCTCACTCCTTGTCTGTTTATGTCTTTCAGGATTTTCAAGGCCAATTTTATCAACCATGTAGTCTCCTATTACATTTTATAATATGGTACAAATAGGCTGAATGTCACTGGGGCATGTTGTCAAGCTGACTTTGAGGAAATGTAATATTTTTGCCAATTATAATAAATTTTGGAAAAAAAATGTAGATACATTT
This sequence comes from Triplophysa dalaica, assembly GCF_015846415.1. Classification (NCBI taxonomy): domain Eukaryota; kingdom Metazoa; phylum Chordata; class Actinopteri; order Cypriniformes; family Nemacheilidae; genus Triplophysa; species Triplophysa dalaica. The sequence continues at coordinate 20,910,735 of NC_079547.1, read as the reverse complement.
GGTGCCAAAGTAGAACAGTTACTGTAGATACATGTAATTATGTTCATAAATGTGAGGAAATGGATGTGTTTTGACAAAATAGTGAAACATGTATGATACTTACTGAAATATATATGACACGTTTCTCTTACCTATCCATTTTATATTAGTTATGGTTCTCAGTATTCAATAAAAAACGTACCTTTAAAAAATACATATTTGGCAAACTGACATCTTAAAGAGAAGCTCAGCCAAAAATTGAAAATTCTGCTATCATATATTCCCCCTCAAACCTGCATATGACTGCATATGAAACCATTTTTAGGAACACCAAAAAAGAGATTTTGGAAAATGTCTCTTCAATGGGAATCAATGTTGTTTGGTAACCAATAATCTTCCAAATATCTTCTTTTGCACTCTAAAGTAAGTCATACAGAACAGGTTTGGAATGACATGAGAGTTAGTAAGTGATGACAGAATTTTCATTTTTTGGTGAACTATCACTCTAAGCTGACATTTAGTCATTTCACTTAGAGTAAATGCATTTTTAGCATAGACAGTTAAAATCAGGGCAAAGAGGTGATATTGTTTAATAAATGACATCCACTGATCCGTGCACTTCCACAAGAACCCATTTTATCCAACTGTAATCACTATTACAACCCACATTTGATTCTAAATAAACATAGCAAAAGCAAACCCTCCATCTGTAACTCTGCAATTACGTCTAAATTTCCGCATGCATACAAAAAATGATATCAGTCATCAGGAATACTTAGGCTGTGATTCTACGTTTAATCATTTCTGAGAGAGGAAAAGGTTTGTCAGGGTAAGCCCAGCTACCGCAAACCACCTATAGGCAAATAAGACAACATCTTTCTACCAGATGTGAATTCGTTGTCCCATTTTGACAGTATTGTTGTTTCATTTTTAGCCTAACTGACAGGTCTTGCTCATTCAATCGAATCTTAACGTTCAATTATTTGGTGCCGGGATGTCTCATGCCTGCTTCTTTTCGCTGATTTTCACATTTAGTCATATTGAGCTGCCTGGTGGACAGAGTATTAGCTGTATAATTTTGTGGTCTGCGGACTGATGGATTACGCTATCTGATATCTCCAGATGAGGGAGGATTTTTCAGGTCAATAAATGTTTGTTTTGAGAGACATCCAGAGAGGAAGAGAATGGTTTGGATGGCTGCTGTCCGGGCAGCATCTGTGTGAAGTGTGACAAACTTCTCTACGGTTCTTGAGAATGCTCTGTCTCTCCCCTTCACATCTTTCTGCTTTCCTCTACCCCCCGCCTCTCTTTAGCTTACCATTTCCCCTCCCGTTGCCCATTCTGATGAATATTTTATCCGATAACTCATTTCACAGCCTTGTTAATCTTCCATGACTATTGTCAGACTCTCGCAACGGGGCCAAAGTGCCCACCCTAAAGTGTACTCTTTGAACTTGGCCCGTATGCTTGTTCAGCGGTGCGGCTGACGACTTTACGAGACAGAAATATTTGGAGCAAAAGATGCCGAGAGACAGAGAGGCTCCTGTAGGTTATGATTTTGGTCACTCCGTCAATACCTTCACAATAACATCATGTAAGAAACCAGGAGATGGAAACGACACAGAGAAGAAACTGTTACAAGCATTAACTATTAGAATCAAACCGTGTTGACCTCCGCCTCGCCAATTTAGTCCAACCTAACCACCAACTCCTCATTACTCTTGCTGAGTTCAAAAGGGAAAGTCCCTATAATGGCTCTTTGGTATGGCCTCAATGTTATCTAAAGGTTTTAATTAGTCTCAACGCAGCCCGATCTTTCTTCTGCTACAGGAGAAACAGAAATTGAATGACTCTAAATGGCCTTCCAACATCAGAACACCAAAAAGCTACTTAATGTAAGCTTCTCTTTACACTAAAACCTTGACAAAGGTCCTTCAGACCTTTCTGAGTAAAATGCTAAGAATGTAGCTGGTCTTACCAAAGTTTATGGGCCAAATTCAATGAACAGTTTCAGACACTTTTGCAGGCACTGTTTCAGTGTAAATGCCTGTTCATGTCCCAGTGTCAATCTTTCAGCATCAAGACACCTCCTTTATATTTAAATGAGGAATTTTTACTGATGCTTTATTCACCAAAGACCGTGATTTTGACCAGCCCCAATTAACCCAATTAATACAAGTAACAATTAATTCTCATTGGTCCCAAAAAGCATTCAAGTGTACAATTGTAATTGATCTCTAAACTGTTCCGCTCACATTAGTGTAAGTCATTGGGTACAACAGCTTGGGCAACTCAACACCATGAGTCATTTAGAACAGCTTACATCAATCTTATGATTCTCATGTTTTTTGATGTGGGCTTAACAACTAAGAATGCAAATAATGTCATTGTGCCATATTATTCAAGCAAAAAAGACCTTAATGCGTTAATGCTTTTACCAAATTAATATTTTCAGAATGCATCTATAAGAGCTAGTTTATTTTAAAGGGGTCAGTTGACTCGTCTAAAACGAATATTGTTGTTTACTTAAGATGATGTGTATACACGATTTAAGGTTAAAAAAGCGCTGTATTTTCCACATACCGTGCATGTTTGTATATCCTCTTTGCTCCGCCTCTCTGAAACGTGCTGATATTTTACAGAGCTCACCGCTCTGAAAAGCGAGGTGTGCTATGATTGGCCAGGTCACTAGTGCATGGTGATTGGTCGAATACTGCACGGAAATGTAACGGCACTTACCATATTCGGAACATCAGGCTGCGCTGGCGCAGTACAATGAGATTTACAAGACCGCCCACCTTACTTGCATATACATTTGGGTGGTCTTAGTCAAATCATGCCACAAAGTGACGTCCATGCGTGGGGGTGTGGTTACACGAGGCGTTTCAGGCAGGTCTGGGTGAGCATTCGCCTTTAGCTAGATTCCATCTCTTGTTCTGACACTTACATTTTTGCAATTTTACGTTTTTTAATACATGCATGGGCAACTTATGACACACCAAAGACACAGAAAAACACTTATTTCCGCCATATGACCCCTTTAATCAAACAATTTACAAGATACAGAGTCTGATTCAGAGAATGACAAATATACATTACACTCATAAAGAACTAAGCAGTTCAAAAGGTTTTGTTAATTGGTAAATAAATAAAAACGGACCCATAACACATCTTATTTCCAGACAATGAGAGAATATTAGCACATCTGGGAGATTTGTATTGGATGTCTGCATTAGCATCTGCAAGACATATTGCTCATCTGCAATACATCTAGAAGATGTCTTTAAGATGTTTATGATTTAGAATGGATATGAAACTGCTCTTTCTAAGATGTTTAGCAGGTGATTTTACACAGCAGATTGTTTTTGGTGCCTTTTTTGACTGACTTCAATGGTCTGTGATCTTCGTACAGTACAAAAACGTTTTGAAACGATTTCTTTTTTTAAACGCAGGTGCTAGTTTACTTCTATGTGTTAAAAATCTTTCCCTTCCTATTATGGCGGCTCCGTACATATTAATCACTGGGCAAATCACGTAAATGTGGCATTTGTATATTTCAACTGTAAATTTTCCACAATAATCTCAAACGTCCGACAATCCAACTACCTCTGAAATGAACTAAAAATGCTTGTTCATTTTTGCTCAGAACGTTTTGAAAATGTGAAAAAGGATTTGCCCAAACTCTCCAAATAAAAACAAATATCCCAAAGTAACTTGCTCATCCTACTTATTAACAAGTGAGTCTTAAATTCTAATTCCTTTTATTTGATAAAGAAATATTTATTTATAAGGGTGTCATTTGTACAAGGTTATGTTGAATGGATTTAATATCAGTTTATATATTATTGTAACAATTTTGTGGGAGAGAGAGGATGTACACAGAAGGATGTTTATTATTTAAAGGTAAATGTAACTGTAAAACATTTAGAAAACACGGCTTTGAGCGAGAAGAGACAGACACTGATATTATATGGACAAATGTTTCTTGAAATAATCCAAGGATTAGTTTGACTGCGGTCAGATGCTCAAGGTTAGCTTATTAAAGTAGACAGATGCTCAATCATGCTTTCACTTTCTGTGCACCAGGAAGCAGATGTGTTTTTAGTTAATTTAACGCAAAACAGGCCTCTCGACCATTACCTGAAACATTCGCATCTGCTCTTTCAGTTTACTCTAGCATTGTTCTAACGTTACCCCTTCATGGTACAAAATAAAAAACTGTGTCCTGACCAAACTGACATGAGCACTGACCTGCGTTGGAGTTGTCAGTATAACACGGTTTTACCAGGCATCTGTGAAGAATTACCGCCTCGGGCTGTTGATTCTAAATGACACTTTTCACAAAATGAAGAGCGCGATCAAAAGGAACCGAAAAAGTCCACGTGTTTACATTTAAAACACACAGTGCGTCTAGTGTGTCATTGGCCCCCTGTTTCTCAGGAGAACCACCCAGCTGTTTCAGATCAGTCTGTATCGCTCATTCTTATTTTGAAGGACACGTTTGCCTTCATGTTGAGAAGCTTTATTTTACTGCATTTGTGTTTTGGGTTGAGAACTACGCCTTGTGAAAGCGATCTGAGGTTTACCGCTGGATAGTTGAGGTGTCTTATCTAACCCAGCTGTCATACTGAAAATGAATGGTGACATATATAATAAAGGGCTTATGCATCGCGTGTTGGGGGGATTTCTGTTTAATCTTCCTTTGTACAAAAATGTTCAATTATTCATATGCAGAGGTTAAAAGTTAAAGTATTGCGGTTACTCATGAAAAATCTTGCCAAATTCTTTGATTTATATTGTTTAGGAGGGTATTTAAAAAGCGCAGATCTCATGATGCTCGTTTCTTGATAGTTGAGGGAGGTTTTCATACCTAACAACAAACACAAGCATTTGGCCTGTTGACCTCCAAGATTATGATTATAGACTTTTAAAACAGCTGTTCTGTAATTATTCGTATAAAATTAGAAAACCACCTTATGCTATGAAGCGTGAAATATATATATATATATAGCAACGCTGCATGCGTGGACAACCACACCCATATAAGCTTGTAGAACATTTCATTTGAACCCATAGGAATTAATGAGGTGTTAGTCCTCCCTTTGCTGCTATAAAAACAGTTTTCACTCTTCTGTAAAGGTTTTTCGCTCAATGTTGGAATATGGCTGTGAGGATTTGCTTTCAGTTTGGACTCCAGAGCATCATTGAGGCGAGGCGGTACCCATTCAATTTTGTATTGACTCAAAACCAAAGCTAGTCAATTGGTAGCCCCGTTGTTTGGTTAACAACATTTTTCAGAATATCTTTTTAGTGTCCTTTAGAAAAAAAGAAAGTCATACAGGTTTGAAATGACAAGGGAATGAGTAAATGATGACAGAATTTCCATTTTTGGATCAACTACCCGAGAGTGTGGGTTGTGTTGACAAAATTGGTCATGGATGAGAGATCTATGCCACCTGACTACATAAAACCATCTGCAGCTGACAGGCTTTAACCTGACAGACCTCTTGTCTTCTCCATCTCAGAGGTACAAGAGCGGACATGAGCGTGTCCTCGCTCCCCCGCATGCATCCCTGCATCTGTGTGCGTTTTTATGTGTGTGGCGTGCAGAATATGGAGATAGAGCGTTTGATTCCTGCACAAAGAACAAGAGATCACCGATGTTTCTCATAACTCGGGCTTGATGAGGACCGACGATAACGTCTTTTTTCTTCCTGGACATCTTCCCAAAACTCACTCAGAATTCTTTCATATGTCTGCTGATCTGGTTTTTGGCTCGTTGGATTTTCTATTTTCTTTGTTCCGTTTTCAATGATAACATGTGTTCTCGCTTCGTTAGAAGAAAGATATCATCACTGTCACCATTTTTCTTTTAGTCATTTATAGTCTCCTGACCAGAATTTGTTTTAGAGGTAGCTATGGAAATGTTGGAAACTGTGTGTTTGCATAACGTAGTTACAACATGCAACTAGATTTTTGCTTTCGAAAATGTCAGTGGCACCTGGCCGTGCAAAACTCGCTGCCATAATGCTACAGCAATCTGTACGGCAAGAATGTTATTTTGTGGTCGCCAAAGTGTTTTTAGTGTTTGTTGCTAGGGAGTCATGGTTGCTAGGTGATTGCTTACTAGAGCCAGTTAAAAGTGCCTCTCCCAATTATCTATGAAATTTTGTCTTGAAATATTATTCAAATCCTTATCTTACCGTAGGTCATGAGATTTTAAAATTATAAAAAAAAAAATTATTCTTATTCATTTAGGCCCGGAGAAGAAACAGTGCAGAAACAATTATGTGCCAGAGTTTAAAGAGACAGTTCAATTAACGTCAATCAAAATCTATACATTACATAAAAAAAAGATTTGCTGGTTTTGTGTCCATACAATAGAAGTCAATGTAGGGTTAATTTGATTTGGTTACCAACATTCTTCAACATATCTTTTGCGTTCTGCAAAGAATGCAATTTATACCATATTTGAAGGATGAGTTTATACCATATTTGAAGGATGAGTAAATGATAACATATTTTTAATTTTAAGGTGAACCATCCCTTTACTACAAACTATAGTGACAGCAGCAAGCTCTACTTATTAAGTTTGTGTTCCCTTTCTGTCGGTCTCTCGACGTTGTGTCGAGAACGACAGATGGGGTTCGCCCTTGAGAACCAATCAACTCTGACTACTATAGAAAAGGCCAATGAAATTTGGCGAATGCAATTTGCATGCCGGGCTCCGCCCCCGGAAATCCGGTATAAAAGGAGGCCGGCGTGCAGCATTCACTTACCTTTTGTTCTTCAGAGCCATCGCTCATGAGTACAACTCAGGATTCAATCCTCTACAACTACACGCTGGTGCTACGACGTGTTACAGCGGATCGTCCCTTTCTGCAGCGACCTTCCCCTGGGCGTCTCGGCGGTTCCGGAGGTGTTAGAGATTTTTTCTAAAAGTCCTTTTCAGGACTGACTGAGCATTCTCCAGCGTGGCATGTCCCGCTGTTCTCTTGGGTGCGGCACCCTCATCGAGGAGGGGGATGGACACGATCGCTGCATTAGGTGTCTGGGCGTCCAGCACACTGAAGCAGCGTTCGTTGACACATCTGCCTGCACTGCGGGCAGATTGTCATTCAGAAGTTGCGGTCACGGGTGGCTGTCTTCCTACGGGAACCAGCCACCATTTCGTCTGCTACCCGGGCTGTGACATCTGTGGCTACGGCCCCGATGACCACCCACGTTAGCAGCGTTAGTGATACGGGGAACTCTGCGAACGTAAACCCGCCAGCCAAGTGCTCACGGGCCGATCGCACCCCGATTCGCTCTTCTGAACGTTCCCCAACCGGCGGTGGCATACCGTCCGGATCCTCACGCACACACTCGGAAACGATGTGTGACGTAGATGAGATGTCGCTCGCAGCATCGGAGGGAGACTGGCTCCGACTCTGCCGAATCCAAACTCCACCCCCAGCGGTCGAGTTCAGGAGGAAGCAGAAGTGATGTCATCCGTGCTAACCCGGGGATACGTGGTTCCCGAGGTCGGTGCGCGGTGCAAACCGCGCCCACCCCGGGTGCCATGTTTTTCCCGGAGGTGCATGAGGAGCTGTGTAAAACTTGGAACGCTCCTCTCACGGACCGTTCCAGTGAAACCAGCTCCGGCTCCCTTACTTCCCTTGATGGTGAGGCAGCCAAGGACTGCGTCGAGATCCCCCGGGTGGAACGTCCGCCTGCGGTGCACCTGTGCCGCGGACGGCTACCACCTGGGGGGGGATCGACCACTCCTACCGTCCAAAGCACGTAAGACTTCGGCATCACTGGTGTCGAAAGCTTGCGATGTTGCGGGCCAGGCTGCCTCCTCTCTCTATGCCTTGGCCATCCTGCAGGTCCGCCAGGTCAGGGCGTTGAGAGGGCTCCACGAGGGTAAGGCCGACCCGGGTATAATGCAGGATCTCCGTGCCACCGCTGACAGCGCTCTACGGGCGACTAAGGCGGCGGCACGGGCCCTGGGTCGGACGATGTCCACGGTAGTGGTCCAGGAGAGACACCCCCGGCTATACCTTGTGCAGAAGAGTGACAGCAAGGAAGTCCGCTTTCTTGATGCACTCATCTCGCAGGGTGGGTTGTTGGTAACACCGTCGAGGACTGCGCTCAGCAGTTTTTTGACGGCGAAGCAGACAGTGGCAATTAACCACATTTTTTTCACGCCGCGACTCGGCCGCCTACAGGCCTCCGAGATCTCACGTGACGTCTGCTTCCCTGCAACCCAGGACCCTTTCGACATCGGCTCCGGTTCCTGTGCCCCCACAGGCGGCACCCCGGAAGCAGAGGTCGAGGGGGAAACCTCCACCCCGTCAGCAACCTCCTCGCGAGAAGGGACACTGACGGGAAGACCCCAGGGAGAACAACATCGGGCCCGAACCTTCACAGCCACGGCTCTGATCGGTCGGTACGGGACGACTCCTGCCTCGTCACCAAAGCCGGGCCCTTGTTAGGGCTTGGCGCCCACTTACTCACTGAGTTTTCTGTTCTCCCCGGGTTTACTTGCAGCCGATCACACACTCCACTGGACTGTGCTCGGCGAACCGACCTCACACCCTGGCGAGGCGTGAGGTCGTACACATATACGACAGCCGTCACCACTCTCAAACCGACAGTGCGTGCCGTTGTCCCGCCAGGCAGGTAAGCAGGCGGAGCAAAAACCTTCCCTCCGGGGACTCCCCGCGACATGGTTAGCTCCGCCAGCCGACGAACCACCCCCCGTGGGAATGATGAAGCAGACCGTCCCCTTGGTCACCCTGTCACAGTCCCTGGGAGCTCGAGAGCTGCCCACACTGTCTCGCTGGCTAATGAGGGCGGTCCGTCTTGGTTACTCGATCCAGTTCGCCAGAGACTCACCCAAGTTTCGGGGCATCATCTCTCCCTCTGTCAGAGGCAGGGACGCCTCCGTACTTCGGGTAGAGGTCACCACCCTTCTGGCAAAACAGGCATCGAGTTCGTCCCTCAAAACCAAGATGTTCAGTGGGTCACCACCCGCACTTCATCGTTCCCAAGAAAGACGGCGGGTTGCCCCCAAAGGCTGCGTACCCTGAACAGAGCACCTTCACAAGCTGCCATTCAGGGTGCTCACACAGAGGCGCGTCCTGACATCTATGAGGTGTCAGGATTGGTTCGTGGCAATCGACCTGAAGGACGCTTACTTTCATGTCTCGATCCTCCTCGACACCGGCCGTTCCCACGGTTCGCGTGCGAGAGGCGGGCATATCAGTACAGAGTCCTCCCTTTCGGTCTGTCCCTGACCGCCCTTTCTCCCTGAGAGGAGGAAGGCGAGCGGGTACTAAACTATCTCAGCGACTGGCCTATCTTGGCACACTCGCGAGATCTGTTATGTACACAAAGGGACCTGGTGCTCCGGCACCTAGGTCGATTGGGACTCCAGGTCAACCAAGAGAGGGGCAAGCTCTCCCCAGTGCAGAGCATCCTCTTTCTCGGTATGGAACTCAGCTCTGTCACCATGTCGGCACACCTGTCCGCAGTTGTGCCCAACCAGTGTTGAACTGTCTGAAATGAACATTTTAGGCAGACAGCGGTCCCCCTGAAACAATTCAGAGGCTCCTGGGACACATGGCGTCCTCGCGGGCTAATACCCCTCGAGTTGATGCAGATGACACCGCTCCAACACTGGTTTCAGAGTCGAATTCCGAGGAGAGCGTGGCACACCGGCAGCAGGCGCATGGTGATGCCGCCCTGCTGCCGACGCACCATAACCCCTAGTCTTTATGACTTTTTCGACGGACTCAGGTCCCTCTGAGCAGGTTATGAGGCAGGTCGTGGTGACGACTGAAGTCTCCCTGCAGGGGTGCGGTGTAGTGTGCAACGGGCACGCAGGTGGGGTGTTGGACGAACCCCCGCCTGCGCTGGCATATCAATTGCCAAGAGTTGTGGGCTATGCTACTTGCACTGAGCAGGCTACGGCCTCTCGTGCGAGACATGCACGTGCTGTTCCGAGGACAGCACTATAGCTGTAGCGAATACAGATCGTCAGGGTGGCGTTCGCACACAGCAGCTAAACACAACTTGCTCGACGCCTCCTCCGGTGGAGTCAACAGGTGACTCGTTCCCTGCAGGCCACACACCCCGGGCAAACTGAACTAGACAGCCGACGTGCTTTCTCGCCAGTTTATGCCTCGTGGAGAGTGGCGACTCCACCCCCGTGCAGTCCAGCTCATTTGGAGGCTGTTCGGGTAGGCCCAGGTAAAACCTGTTCACCTCCCGTAACACCACCATTTGCCCGCTTGATAGTCCCTGCCCTCGGCACGGATATCCTTGCGCACAGCTGGCCGCGGGATGGGCGGAAGCACACCTTCCCCCCCCCAGGAGCCTTCTTGTACAGACTCTGTGCAAGGTCAGGGAGCAGGAGCACCAAGTGTTATTGGTTACACCACACCGGTCTAACCGCACTTGGCCTCAGAGCTGATGCTCTGGACAGCGACTCCCCCTGAACCATTCCCCTGACAGAGGACCTGCTCTCTCAGGGGAAGGACACGTTCTGGCATCCCAGATCAGACCTCTGGAACACCCATGTCTGGTCTCTAGACGGGACGAGAAGATCCTAAGATGGCTACTCCCCCTATACGGCTGAGACCATCACCCAGGCTAGGGCCCCATCTACTAGGCGGTTACACGCCTCTAGACGGTGCCTCTTCTCGTCCTAGTGTCTTTCTCAACGAGAAAGACCCACTGAGGTGCTTGATCAGGATTGTGTTCCCCTCCTCACGAGACTGGAGACTAACATCTCCCTTCCACACTGAAAGTGTATGTAGTCGCTATTGCCACTCATCACGACTCAGTCGGTGGAAAGTTTCTAGGGCAACACGACCTGGTCACCAGGTTCCTAAGCAGCGAGAGGGCGGAATCCGCCTCATCTCCGCTCCATACCCTCTTGGGACCCTAAGTGGTCCTGGGGAGCCTCAGGGCCCCCCAAAGAGCCCCTCCGAGGTTCCGATCTTCCTCATAGAGTAAGACGGCCCTCCTGACGGCGCTCACTTCTTTCAAGAGGGTAGGGGACCACCGAGCATCCTCCGTGTCCCTGGATTGCCTTAAACTCGGCCCTGGAAACTCTCACGTTATCTTGAGACCCAGGCCCGGATGCGTGCCCAAGAAGTTCCCACTACTCCCTCCGGGGCCAAGTGGTGAACTTGCAGGCGCTCCCCATAGGGGAGGAAGACCCAACCCGATTAGTGTTGTGTCCAGTACGTACTGGACCGCACGCAGAGCTCTAAGCTCTGACCAGCTCCGTGTCTGTTGGAGGACAGCAGAAGGGGAAGGCTGTCTCCAAACAGAGGCTGGCGCACTGGGTCGTGGACGCCGTTACGACGGCATTCCGATCTCAGAATCTCCCATGCCCATTGGCAGTGAGGGCTCACTCCACACGGAGTTTAGCCACCTCCTGGACACTGGCAGAAGCGCCTCTCTAGCAGACATCTGTAGAGCTGCGGGTTGGGCTATGCCCAAACACCTTCGCAAGGGTTAACAACCTTCGCGTAAACCCGGTGTCAGCCCACGTCCTGCGTGGCGACATGTAGGACTGGCATCCGGGGGGGCGTATGCCTGCGAAAGCACCTTTCCACCCTCTAACAGGTTGGGTCAGTGTGCTATTTACCTTTTCTTCTTACCCGAACACATCGCTAAGAAACTGGTACCTCACAAGCCTCCCTTCTTACCCAGACACTGGTTAAGAATAGGCATTCCATCCATCACCAAACAAGCACCCCCTGGGGGCTGGCTGGGCAGAGCAGCCTTCCCCCTTAGGCCGGGATACCATGTGAGCTATCACAGATAGCTCTAACCGGACCTAGTGCTACCGGACGTCTGTAACACCCCCTCCGTGGGCTGTTCCGTCTGATGTATCCTCATGAGAATGGTTCCCACTCCTGGTAACCCATGAGCTTCCCCAGGTGGGCCTCCACCTCGCGGTTAACTACTCAGTCCGCACGTTCCATGCGTTCTCCTCCAAGGACGAGACCATACCTATATCCACCATATTCCTCCCCACGGGTAGGAGGTGGCCTCTGTAGCGCTTCTCTGATTAAGAGTCGCGCTTACCCGGTGTAAACTGATCTGGATGGCCTCTCGCCTATAGAGAGCTAAGGCCCCGTCCGTGAAAGTTACCGGTCAGGGCTGTACCCATCTTTCTCCAAGAAAGCTCTGGAACCCCCCGACCACCACACTGGAAGGTTACAGTCTCACGAAAGCTTCGAGATGACACGCCCAGGCTTGTTACCGTCGCTTCGCTAGAGATTGTGACGCGATACAGCGTTGTGGCGTTTTCCATAGGCAACCCCATCTGTCGTTCTCGACACAACGTCGAGAGACCGACAGAAAGGGAACGTCTTGGTTACGTATGTAACCTCAGTTCCCTGATGGAGGGAACGAGACGTTGTGTCCCTTATGCCACGAACACGTATCGTATTCTGCTGCAGTTTGAGAGGTCTCAGGCTCTTCAGAACAAAGGTAAGTGAATGCTGCACGCCGGCCTCCTTTTATACCGGATTTCCGGGGGCGGAGCCCGGCATGCAAATTGCATTCGCCAAATTTCATTGGCCTTTTCTATAGTAGTCAGAGTTGATTGGTTCTCAAGGGCGAACCCCATCTGTCGTTCTCGACACAACGTCTCGTTCCCTCCATCAGGGAACTGAGGTTACATACGTAACCAAGACGTTAGTCCAAGACAAGATAATATTAGAAAATTCCTCCATGATATCTCCTGTTTGACTGAGAGCTCCATAAAAATACCACAGTTCCAGTTTACATTCCAACACGCATACACGCTCTCTGCGTCACCACTAGTTTACATATGCTGCGTTTGTTCCAGATTTCACAGATAAATAAAAGTATGCATTTTGATAAACGGCTTAAAATGCATCAGCATGCGAAGCTTTCACCGATAATAGGCATCATTACAGATGATGTCTGCAACTGTGTCAACATCCCTGAGTCATTCTCCCTGGGACTTCGTAAACGGAAACAACTTGCTGCCGGGAAAGGTTCACAAATGCGGTTGCGTTCTTTTGTTAGTAATTTCCTATCAAAACAGTGGCCTCATATCGCATTTTTAATGTGACCACAGTCGCTTGTCATGTTGAACATCACTGTGTCTTATTTAATCTCTGTTTACATGTTATCATTGTAATTCCTAGCAGTTTAACCAATATGTCATAACACTGGCCAAGATAAAAATGGATTCATTTTTCTAAGTAGTTAAAATCCAGCACAAATGCTTAAAGGGATTCTTCACCCAAAAATGAAAATTCTTTCAGCATTTAGTAACCTTGAGTTGTTCCAAATCTGTATAAATGTCTTTGTTCTGATGAACACAGAGAAATATATTTGTAAGAATGCTTATAGCCAAACATTTTTTGCCCCCGTTGACTACCAAAGAAGGGGGAAAAAAATGTGTTTGCTGTCCTACATTCTTCAAAATGTCTTCATTTGTGTTCAACAGCACAAAAAAATCGATGAAGTAACTTTTCCTACAATGGGGGTCAATGGGGGCCAAGATCTGTTTGGTTGTAAGCATTTTTCCAAATATCTTTCTCTGTGTGCATCAGAACAACAAAATTTATACAGAGTTGGAACAACTTGAAGGTGAGTAAATGATGACAGAATTTTCATTTTGGTTGAAGTATCCCATTAAAGCGAAAGTGTTGTGTGAAATGAAGAAGGTATCTCAGGACAAACAATACTCTGGGCACTTTCATAGTGAGCCTGGCATCTGACACATATTTAAGGATTCTAGGCTTGTTTAAAACACAAATAATGGTAATCAGACCACCCGTAGGTTGGCGTGCTCTGTTTGTTGATACGTCTGATGCAGGGCAGACTAAAAGGCCTTTCTAGATTTGGAGAGCAGCCACTTTGGTGAAAATGTCCTGATATGTTTGTCTGCTGTTGAAATGTATGGCACAGATATGCTGCTATTTCCAATGGGGGAGGAGAAGTGTGATGAAAGATATGTGAAATATTCCAATAAACATTCTCTATGTGCTTCCAGGCATGTAACTTTAACATATGGAGTGTGGCTTTGCATACTAAATTATAAAATGCATGTTGTCTTTGTGAATATGTAACTATTTACATTGCACAGTAAGTACTGAGCGTATGAATTTGACCTTATGTTTTTTTATTCCCTGCATCACAAAAAGAGATGTTATTCTCTATTCACTTTCATTGTATGGATGAGCAGCATCAATATTCTTAAGTTTTACTTAAATGGTGTTGCAGTTAAGTAAGAAAATCATACAAAAAAGGGAATAATGATTAAATAATGACTTAAGTATAATATTAAATAAGTATCAAATAAAACGATTAAGTATCTGTTATTTTCATATTTGAGTGAACTGTCCCTTTAAAACTATTCTTTCACTGCTTTGCAAGCGCCGGTATTTCCACTGGGAATTGGAAGTAATTTCTTTTTTCCAGAAGGAACTTTTAGAGATTTATTAGCAAAATATTTAGAAATCAAAATTTACAGTGCGTGGCTAGAGTCATTAGAACAAAAATTGCTTAACATCTTCTGGAATCGCTTTAAGATCGACATGTAATCTTAAACCAGAGTTAACCAAGACATTTCAGTGTTGGGCTTGCTCTTTTGAAAACGTTCACTTTTGCGGTAAATGATAATGGCTCCCTTTTTCTCTCTTCCTTTCCCTGACAACTTTGATGGTCTATTATATTTAATAAACAGTTTTAGTGCCGAAATAAATCAATTTCAGTAGTGCCTAATCCTCAACTCAAGCAGACTGTAAAGCCACAAGTTCTGGGGAAATGTTTGAGGTAACTAGTAATAGAACGCATATGTCACACAGACAGGGCCTTTGGGAACCCTGTATCTACACTGCTTAACTTCAAATGGTGAGGTTTTGAAAGCCAAAAGTGTCTCAGATGTGAAGCAGTTACCCTTCTTATTCAGTCAAACCTTCTTAAAAACAACTGTTGTGCACTTTAGTCACTCATAAAAATATTTGGACTCTTAAGGCACATTTAAAAATATAAAATCTCTGTTGTATTAGTCTTTTTTTATATATTAATTTGTTGCATTTCTTTTAAAAGTACAAATTTAACCCCCAAATCTGACATTAGCATTTTAATAACAGTTAAATTAAGATATTAAAGGTTTTGGAGCTAAAAAAGTTGGTTTAATAGAATGCAATTTCTATCAAAGGCAGTTTACAAATGCCACTTGTTTTGTTTTTTTCTAATGCATTTAAATGTATTTATTTAAAGTTTACTCTTTAAATAAAAACTTTGCTGTAGTTTTCCAGCAGGTTTGCCAGTAATTTACTGTAGATTTAAGATTTGTATATAACAAATTTTGTTTTTATCAAACTTGCCTAGTTCTTATAGTTTCTTTCATAAAACAAGACTAAATATCTTACGGTTACTTTTCTTGCTATGTGAATGTATCATAATTTATAAGGATTAAAAAAAAAAATACGAGAAGAAAACACAAAAATTCTTAGGAATAATGTCCTTTTTTGCCACGTCATAATGCCACGAGACCTCTTCTTGCTCATGTTGAATCTCAAAAGTGTTTTAATTTTGATTAAAACTCGAATTGAAAACAGTACTGATAGGAAAGTATTAAGTAGTAATTAAATGTACTGTAAGTTACTGGAAAATCTACTGTAAAACTACAGCAAAGTTTTACAGTGTAGCTTATGTAAAAATTCTTACATAATTCCCTTCTTATTTTTTTTTTTTTACATTTAATGTATCAGACAGACAGTAAATGCTCACTGTAATAGTTTGTTGTTTGTGTCAGGAAAATCAAACTGAATTTGGCCGGCCTCCGTTCCTGGGCTGTGGTACATAAACTTTGGGCATTCTGATTAACCAATTATCTTCTCATAGCCACTGTCATGTGTTCCAGCTGCATGTCTGAATTCATGTGGTGAAGATAGTTTACAAACTGTTGGGTCAGAGGTTTGCGCCTCAATGCTGCTCGATTTAACTGGAAAAACTCAAAGCTTCCTCTGGCAACGGCTCAATCGACCTCTGAATTACTTTGAAGATACAATTGCTCAATATGAAATGTGGACTTGGATGCACCAGGGACATTTTTATTTGAAAGCCCTGGTACCCATTCACTTTCATTGTGGAGAAAGTTATTCTGCTCTCTTTTTGTGCTCCACAGACGAAAGTCATAGAGATTTGGAACAACATGAGAAGACCGAACTATTCATTTTAGCTAATTTTAGCAATACAGTTACACAATTAAATGCAATGCATTATGCTTACATAAGCTCATTCTCCAAAGGCAATATCAATACAGTATCTTCCTAAATGTTTAAGCTGAGAAGGAAGCCATTTCCTGAACAGGCCTTATACTTTTCCAAAATGTTTTAATAATTTGACTGGTCTGTTTTGTATGGTCGGTTGTGCATCCCTTAGCAACTATGGAAATGTTGAGTTATTGCTGGGGAGCATCCAGGAGGTTAATGAGAAAGGGGTTGACCACTGGACTTTAAGATCTTTCCTTCTCATCCTCTGCGGTTTATTGTCATAAGTCTTTAGCATGTTAAAATGAGAGGAAAATGGGGCAAGAAGATATTTCTGTTGCCGAACAGCATGCAACAAAACATTTCTCCGCTTCCATAGTCGTGTAAACGGTTTCGCAAACAGTAGACCAGAGAGAAAGATACAGTTAGAGATATACAGTAAACACTACCCAAAATTAGACAATAATGCTTAAATGTTTTTGAAAAACGTAGCACCAAAGAACAAAAGTAATCTAATGCATTTATTGCCGAACGTTTGCTGGCTCTATAAAAACACAGCTGGACCGGCTTGATTTTTTGGGCCTTTGGGAATAAAAAAGTTCTTTTGAGAAGATCTTGAATATGTTTATCATGGCTATTTGTACATAATACAATGAGGCCAAAAGGATTGTGATCACTGTTGGGAAAGAGCTTTCGGATATGTTTTCGAATAGTTCTTCTTGGAATTGATATTTTTTACCCCTTCAGACCTAATTTTTTGCCTTTAATGGTTCAGTGTATGAAATCTAGCGTTTTGAGGTTTTGTATTGCAACTAATGGCTCTCTTCACCCTCCCTTTCATTACGGTGGCTGTCACAGAACTAAGATTTTGTTATGTTTTCGCTTCTTTGCTGAAGGAGTTAACGTATTTACAAAACTCGCTCTGGAGAGCAGTTTGTCCATTTAGGGCTACTGTAAAAACAACATGGCGAACTCCATGTAAGGGGACCCGCTGCGTATGTAGATAGAAATAGCTCATTCTAAGGTAATAACAACACTATATAACGCTTCACTATGAAAGGTCTTTATACACCTCATAGTTATGTATATCATATTGCATTTCTATCAGTATAGATCCACAAGTTACACATAGCATCTTGAATTAAAAAACATGTGATGTCCATTCCAATGGATGCAGTGTATGAAGGGGTTTAAACTAACCAAGGTGAATGAACATCTAAGGTAACACCCATGCTCTAAATAATCACCTGAACAATTCTAATATGGTGCATACAGGGATGCATCAATATGACCGGCCCCGTACAGCACTTCTTAAGACTCATTGACCACATGATCCCTGCTTTAAGCAATAGGCCAAGAATTTATTGTGGCCTGCCATGTTAGCTGATTAGCGTAGCATTCGATGTTTCGAGCCTTTGATGTTTCATGCCCCAGATTTTGTTCCCAACCCCTGACATACTGTACATGTTAATCTCATTAATCCCTTTTATAAAGACCAAACAAATAGCATAAATGCATGCAATTTAAAGCTGAAATCTTAACTTTTGCCTCTCTATCGCCATCTCTGTTTGAAACGCAAAAGTACAGGGTTACTTGAAATACTTATTTGAAGTCAGATGATGGTAAATTTGTGTGTTGACAGATTAATGTATACCTCATTAATATAAAATTACCGTTGTGAATTGTGGTAAGGATACAATATTGAGCACTGAGTTTTGTTTGCTTTTAAGCCAACAAATGTAAACTGTAAATGCAACTTTTTAATGTGTGTGAAATAGGAAGAGTTCAAGACTCAATAAAACCGGAAACAGTGTTTTTTCTTTATTCAGCCATTTTTATGGTTTATTGTGCTTTTAAATGTTCAGGCCTTAAAACTTGATCAGCAGAGATCTTAAAAAGCCTTTAATCATTTAATTAGTCTTATTTAATCACTTAAATCCACTCACATCTGATGCCGTAGCGATCTTAATCCCCCGCAGATGTTATGCTTGAGTAACTTTACCATATGTCCGAATGCTTTACATTTAAACGCGTATGGGGCAGATTAGCGAACAGACTCGTACAGTAGGAAAAACTTCCTGTTATATGATGTCACCAATCAAATACACTTGTCTGTTTTTATTTTCGTGCCATGGTATTATACGTTTGCATTGCTATGAATTAGCGTTACGATCAACATTTTATGGGTACTCACCTAAAAGCATCTGGCAGGAGCGGTATTGTGCTACTCACTAAAATGAGTAAATAAAAAGAGAAAATAAGACATCAAGCAGGGAGGACATGCTTACATGCTGTTAATGTTTCCTGTTTATGTGGGCTGGGAAGAATAACTTAGTTTGATGAGCCCATATGTTCACCAGTGCAGCAGAAGGTGAGGAGATGTCGGCCACATTTGATGTGGAAATGAGAATGTTGGTGTGGTCCAAGTTCTAAATGTCACTCGGAGATGAACTAAGGACGTGTGACAGTGTTGATGACACTAATGATGACCATGATTTTATTTTTACATGTGTCGTCTAAGCGTAAAAGATATGATGGACCCAGCCATTACATAAACTCTCTCTGACATACATTTAGTTACTGAACAGACTCTTAATGGTGTAGTATATGTTGAGTAGATTTGGATAGGTGGGAAAAAAAGAGCACTGAGCTTTAACAGAATAAGGGGAAAGCTATCGCCCAGTTTGGATGAACTGGATAAATGGACAATCTTTTTCCAAACAGCAGAGAGAGATGTTTAAGGGAGTGGTCCTGGACAATGGGGATTGTCTTTCAGATGTGATGTTTCTCTTTTAAACATCTCATTCTTCAGTGTTTTATAATCATTCTAGAATGGCAACATTCTCTGGAAACATTTTTTTACATCAGCAATGTTCTTGTAGTCAGGGTCACTTTGGGGAAAAATCTGTAAATGCCAAAAATATTATCTAATTCACTATCTTTTATATTGATTAACTATAACAAATCACATAATATAGAACTGCATCTTTGGCAATCCGAGTCCTTTTCTGATCCTGTCTTCCTCTCTCTGCTGCTCTCCCTCTCTCTATTTCAAGTTTATATCTTTATATACTAGTATAAGAAAGGCATCAAATAAAAGGCCAAGATATGTATAACTTGAAAAAGGAGAGAAACTCAAAACGGCAGATAGCAAAGATAAATTGTCTGCTTGTTTGCGTTTGTGCTCTGTGCGGCATGCTGAGAAGTGAGTCACTATCTCTAGTCTAATCTGGGGCAGGAGTTTGGCAGGAGGCAAGCAGAAGATGGAGTCCAGGTATTTGCCTCTGAGGCATCTTCCTATTGTCAGGAACCCTCTCTTTAGTCTCCAGACCAAAAGATCCCAGAATGCACTGCAGTGGTCACAACTTTACAGCGTACCGTAGTGCAGAAGCATGCTGACCACGCCTTAAAAGGAAAAAGACTCTTCAGTGGTGCCTTGAGTGAGTATAGTGTGTAGGTTGAGATCAAAAGGACTTATAATGTAAACTTCTAGGCAATTTCAAACATTCTTTTAGACAAATACTGCAATATGTTGTACTTATAAAAATATGTTAAATTTGCTAACTCATTTTAAAGTGGCCTAGTGTAAAACCATATCAAATGTTTAACAGTCAGTTCAAATAACTGATTTGATTGTGCCTAAAAGTTTATGGCAGCAAAAATCACAGAGTACAGCGACAAAATATGATATAATTTATTTATTTATCATTATTTTTTAATAATATATTTGTTAACTATATTATAATCTATATATATTATTATATTTAATACAGTGACTGAACATTGGGAAGTTCTAGGGCCTTGAACCGTCTAAAACAAAAACATAACTTAAATAAATTTGCTATGGTTGATTTCTTTGCAAAAGTGTCAACAGAAAAGCTGCACTTATAGGTTTCCAAAAGATCCTTTGTCTTTGTTTTCATAAAGAACCTTAACATCCACATAAACTGTCGTGATTCCGCTATCATGTCATGTTTATTCTTGTTCTTGGAGCGGAGTCATGGCATAGCCGTAGGGTTTTGTGTGAGAAAGTCATGGCTTGGTTTATATGACTTGTCATGCTATTTCTCGTGTCTCGTCAGTGTTTCCCGCCATCTCGTTTCCTTGTTACCTTCCCATTAGTGTTTCATCCCCAGCACCTATTCCTGGTTAATAATCCTTTGTCTGTCTCCCCTTTAAAATATCCTTGTGTTCATTGTCCTGTGCTCGTTCATTGTGCTTGTATCACTCCTTGTTCCTGTCTTTGTAGTGTGCTTTGAGATTGCTCTTGTCTACCTTGTTGCTTTATGTATTTCGTTCCAGAGTACTGTGATCTTGTCCGTGTCAAGTAAGTCTAGCTTAGTTAGTGTTAGATTTTTGTCAAGTGTTGTTTTCTTCGTCTAGTTAGTCTGTGTTCTTCTTTTGTTCATAGTTTATCCCAGTCTTGTTTTCCCCATCCTGGGTTTTGTTTTGTCTTTTAGTAGTGTCTTTTTGTATAATAAATATCTGTTTACCCCATACCATCGTCTCGCCTTGTCTGCCTGCAATTGGTTTCTCCTGCCATGTCTTCCCAGACAAACCATGACATAAACAGTCTGTTGGACAAAAGGTTCTCTGTAGTAGAAAAAGCTTTATTACAAGGAAATAATGAAATGGTTCTTTGACCTATATGAATAAAGGTTATTTAGTACTAAGGTTATTTTGTGGAATGGTTATTTTGACTAAAAGGAACCAAAATGGTCCTATTGTGCTGAGTATTTTCAAGAGTTGTTAAATCATTATTTACACATGTTAATGAAGGACCCAAAAGGCTCCCCTTTTGTTAAATCCCTCTTACGTCAGATTTGTAAATACCCAAGTGCCGCCCAGGGCAGGTTTTAACAGCACATGTATGTCACATTGCATTCTACGTAATGGAGTCTGTTATCCTTCTCATAAACAAGTAGACACATATGGTTAAAATGCAATTAGATTAATTTGTTGCTTGGGACAATTTATATTTAGCCTGACCCGGCAGATAATTTCCCGCAAGGGACAGTAACAATGGACGTGACTTAAGCTGGTTATTTTGTAATGGATAATTAGAGTGGGGTTGTTTCCGATTAGCTCCTCATGTTACACAGGCGGACCGTTGCCTTGTTTCCGTGCTGATTCAATTACAGCTGTGAGCCATAGTTCTGCAGCTGAGCTTTCAGCTCAATATTGGCCAATAGGGTTTTAGTAGTTTTCTTGCTTTAATAGAAGCTCAAAGGGATACTTCACCCAAAAAATGTATTCAGGCATTATTAACTCACCCTCATGTCTTTCAAACCTGAATTATTTCTGAGAGATATATTTTACGATATTTTTAGGAATGTTGGTAACCAAACAACGTCTGTGTCTCTTGACTTGCATTGGTTTTGTGTCTATACAAAAGTGAATGAGTAGCCCATTGTTCGGTTACCAACATTCTTCAAAATATCTTCTTTTGTGTTCTGCGCAAGAAAGAAAGTCATACAGGGTGAGTAAATGACAGATTTTTTGTTTTTGGGTGAACTATTGCTTAAATGTACCATTTCTCTAGGTACCAAAAACCTTTTATTTCTTCCTAGAAATACTTGAGATGTTGGACTAGTCTTGAGCTACTAAAACATGATATTTGTACTTAAAACAAGGACATCCTCAGGTTAAACGTCAAAGATAAATCACTCATAAATGCAGATACACTTGGCATGTTGTTCCCTCCAGGACAAAACCAAGGATAACAAAGACAATGTTTGTGTTGTTTACGCAAGATTGTTCACAAAAGCTCAGTGTCCTTGAGGCAGTGGTCCAAAGCTCATTGTGGAGAACTGGTTCTACTCGACGCTGATCCTGTTCCTGACGCATCTCTACATGTGTATGTTGAAAGACTGATGTTAAATGTTTATCCCTTTTTAGTCAATACAATTTCTTGCATACTTTAAGTCTGCTAAATGCATTTAATTTCAAAACCACACATCCTCAAAGTGTAAAAAAGGGCCTTATTTAATGGTTTTCTTTAGTGCAAATATGCATCTGTGAAAAAAAGATATGCATCTGTTTTATTCATTCTTGTGCATTGAGACTCTCTAAAGAACATATGTTAAAACTATATCATTACAGACCTACTGTAGGCTTACTTCTTTATCAACCCTGCAATGTTTTTTAAGAGGATGAGGTGATCCCAAGGGCAAAAAAGCCTGTAAAGGCAATATTTAATCTTTTCTGATATATGCTTTATGAAGGTATTGTGTCCCATCAGCGCAATATAATGTTTCCTCAAATTCAATTAAAATGTCCAACATCCAACTGAACTTAAACCCAGAGCATTCCTGTTGACTTCTCACCAGTTTCAACAGCTTAGCAACTTACCAGCACTGCTATTCTCATTAGGTCAGGTAAGAGATATGTGTGACTATAGCTATGACAGCTTTTCCAGAACATTATCAAATGTCTGAAGCAGACCGATGGATGTAGAAGGTATTGTCAGGTATTTGGAGACAGAGACTTTTATGTCCACAATTTTGCAGTGGGTTCAGATGTTGCACATTCAGTTTATATGGTTCAAATTATTATTTGTGACCACCCGTACTGTATTTTTGTAGCAATAGCCCATACATGTATAGGTCAAAATTTAAATTTTTCTTTTATGGCAAAAATCATTAGGATATTAAGAAAAGATAACGTTCCATGAAGAAACTTGGTCAATTTCCTACAGTAAATGTACCAAAAATGTATTTTGATGCGGCAAAATCGCTAACTAAAATGGGCCGGAAACATGCCTACAGACATCGCTCCCTGCTGCCCGCTCTTTGGGAACTACCCACTCAAGCTTGGTATCTACTGTATGTACGGCTTAGAATTTCTGGTTCATCTTTCCTCCACAACATCATACCAGCGGTGAGCCAATAAAGAGCGTTAAAACCTGCTTCTTGTTAACAACAGCCTCTGATGCACATCTTTAAGGGCTATTTTCTCAATAGTTCGATCTTTGGCACCCTCTGATTCCAGATTTTTTAATAGTCATATCTTGTTCAAATATTGTCCTATTATTTATTAGCTTTCAGATGGTGTATAAATGTCAATTTAAAAAAAATGACCCTTATGACTGGGTTCGTGGTCTAGGGTCACTCTAAAAAATGCTGTTGTAGCAGCTCACTACAATCAGTGTAATAAAAGTCATCACTTTTTATTTTCAAAGAGTCAAAGAGTCAAAGTCTTATTGGGTCAAAGAGGGATAAACCCAGCTTTTGGGTTAAATTAACCAACAAAAAGTTTATTTTTGACCCTACAATGGGTCAAAACAACTCAGCATTGATTAATTTACAATCCATTGGCTGGGTTTGTCCATTTTTGATCAACCACTCGGTTGAAAATAACTTATATAAAACATACTAAGAGTATATGTTTTGCAGATTTCGGCGAACAAGTGTTACTTAAAAAATGGTTTTGATTAAAATGAAACGGATGCAAAGCCACACAATTAGAACCAAGGTAACAATTCTTGTTGTTTCCCGGATACACCAAAAACCTGTGAACATTCTGAGTTGTCTACTGTTAATAGAGTCATCTGGTTCTAATATTCAATGCACGTTGTATATTCAGTGTTCAGCACAGTTGCCAAAAGCATTTAATACTAGATCCAGCGCAGACCCGCTCTACAGATGAAAGATATTGCAGAGGAGGTACAGTACCGGGGTTCCAGGACCTATTGTGTTTCAACATTACATCAACACTAAAGTAAAACTTATGTCATCTCTGTGTCTGACTCGAAGTATCTTTGCCAAACTCACTACAGCGTTAAAGATGCTATTCATCCCATTTTTATTCCCCAAACACAGCTGTCTCATAAACAACATCTCCATATGGTTTGTTTTGGATCAACTTTGACTTTTCCCAGAAAGATTGCATTTTGTTCGTAAGTTCCCTGTGGACTGAAATTTGCACTTTTGGCAAAGTCCACTGTTCTGAAACGGTTTCCACATATGTTGCAGGTGCTGTGGTATAAGAAGTTTTAGAAAAATAATAGATTTACAGTTCTTTATTTACAAAGTATATATAAATCTATACTTTCTGAAGCCTGGCGGGTTTATAGTTCTATATAGTTTAGTAGTCCTATACTGCTACAATGTTTAGTGTATGTTTTAATTGTATTTAGAGGTGTGCGAATAATATTTTGTTGGTTGAGTTGACCACTTTTGGGTCGAAGAGCTTTTAAATAGTTAAATATTTAATCATAAAATTATATTGCTGCTGTCCTTCTGAAACACTGTATCTCTGTGTTTCATTGTCCTTTGGAAGAAATATCTAACAAATAAAAGGATTAAAAAGATGATAAACTTTGACAACACAATATTTTATCATTTAAAAGTTTCAGACGACAGGGACGAATTTAATTGAATTATTTTAAGTAAAATTCCCAAAACCTAATTTTTGGTTTACGCCATATGCCATTCAAATCTTGCAGAAGACAAGTGTGTCCTTATTTGTGCTCCATCAAGACCTGTCCCCAAATCAGTTCACGAGATCACAAGGTCACTGTGAGACCCGTCTTGACATGCTTTACTCCCATTGCAAAGCAAAGTACACATAAGCTGTCTTCCAAAACCTGACAAACAACTCTTTATGGCAGGATACTAATTCAAATAAAACCTCAACACATTTTTACTTTATAAATTCAAAGTATTTTTACTACTGACCTTACTTTTTCTTTCAATTTTTTCGAACTAGGTTTTGGAACAATGAAATACTCCTGAAAAGGACCCATATGTCCATATAGATTCTAAGACGGACTGCATCAATGCTGGTTCCTTTTAACTGATTTTTAACCAGCATTCCATGATGACCTGCATGACTGAAAACCTTCAGAGACAGTTGGCAGGCATTTAAAACCTGAAACTGGTAAGGGAATATGAGGGAACGTCAAGAAAAACAGCACATTATAGAAACCAGCTGTTTTAACCTCAGGTGGAGACAATGTGGGCTCTCCGATTGGGGTCAACGGCAAAGGGCCACAGACCTAATAAAATGAAACGAATGGATAACTAAGTACAGTTGCTTTCAACTGAATTTCACATGATGCCTCATGTGGGCATGTGGAACGGTACTCACACATGAGCAAACAAACATGCATATGTCTACGCATATATGCACATGACCATAGGCGAGCCCAAATATATGCACGGTTTCCGACACATTTTGTGAGTGTGTGAACATTCATGGTTTTGAAACATACGTTGAAAGAGTCACAACCTTGATTGAAGTGGGTTTGAAGGTTAATGGTCCAAAAGTCTGGGATCAAATTGAAAATCTAGGGCATTCTTTATGTAAGTCATTCTAATGTAAAAGACGTTTTCCGGATTTTGTACAATCTTGTTGCGTCCATACAAACTTGAAATACAAAAGAGACTTTTGGACCTCACTGTATATCATATTATTCTGAAACCTCGTGGACTATCTCCTTTTTTTTTGCCCTTAATCATTTTTATTAGTCACATATACCAAATTATCAAATATCTGAACAATAACAAATTGTCAACTTTGACAACACAGTAATCATTTAAAAAGTTTTTTTTTCAATTTCCTAAAAAACAGTACATACTGTATGTGGTTTCAAAAGGACATTGACAATATGCAACCTCTGTGTTTACAATAAACAGAAATATGAATATGATAATATATAAAAATGCTTTAGGAAATAAGAACTAGCTTTACCATATCATGTTTCACTCATTGCCTTTTACAATCATAATAGGATGAAAGTGTATCTCAAAAAAGCAATTAGTCTTTGCAAGATCCCACAACCCCGCATTGCCCTCATGGACTTGTCTTATTGTCACTATATCAGAGCGGTGTTGACTGCAGTATGGCTGTGCTCCAAAGCTACAAATAAAACCCTCATGTATTGAAAATGTAGATTTTCTGTCCCTGCATCAGTCGAACAAAGAACAGAGATTACAACCCTAAACTTTATAGACAGTGAATTTAATATACGGGATCTTTTCAAGAAGCTTTCTTTCAACTGACGGCGTCTTGAAAAGTTTTTTGGGGGGGTTGAATTTGTTTAAAGTGGGAGCTTTCCACAGGTATTCATCCTCTTAGCTATGTGTTGCGAACGAAAATGACAAGTTGATCAAGAATAGTAAAAGCGGTATTCATGTAAAACTTGAACTTTCCAATGCTTTTCTAAGCAATTAAAGGGATAGTTTGCCTAAGTATGAAAACCATGTCATAATTTACTGAGTTTAATGTCCTTCAATACCCGCTGATGTTTAGCAAAACGTATGTATTATGTAAATGATGACATTATTTTGGGAAGAATCCCATTCATGTCCAAGAAATCATGAAAGGATTTCAGAGGATTTAAAGCAATTGATTTTCAATCATTTAAATTGTCTGAATGTTATTTAAAAATAATAAAAAGCACTCAAAGATTTTCTGTTTTCAATAAAGAAGGGGTCAGCATACTGATGCCAGCTAACCAAAAATGTTGTCTCAAAATTAATTTTATACTGTATTTTCAGTATGAAAAGATGTAATACATGTATTTTGATTAGGGCATTCAAAATCCACTAGACGTTCCAAGCTCTTGGTATCTTATAATGTTTTAAACTGTCAAAACAACTAAAAAGTTAGCTAAATCACTAATATTAAACAAGTGTCTCATTTGACTTTAAACTGTATTAAATGAAAAGGGCAATAGATGTAGAAGGGTGGGGTGACATCTGGGCTAAGACGGAGCAAATGTAGAGCGTGAGAAATGGTTCAGTAACCCCCAATTCAGCCTGAAATCTAAGAACCGGATCAAGTCTTAAATGGAACAGTTGATTTTTATTTTTAACGTAGCATAGCTTGATGGAAGTCATTTGAGTCCTGTGCCACAGCCAACAAATAAACACTTTCCTAATTTACAAAGAATATGTTAAGTAAATGCACAATTGTTTACTTTGCACGTTTAATGTTACAACGATCTTTTTCAAGTAATGATGTGTATCTAAACTCTGCATTCGTAATGTAATTATCTGGTCGCATTACGTATTGGAAGACTAACTTTGAGATGGTTAAATCAAGGTCAAGGCATAAATAATACTGCATCAAGGTTAATGTTTTCCTGGCTTAACGTTACACTCAAGTTCTCCCCTGTCAGATTCTTGACAGTTTTCCAGTGAAAATGTGGGACAAATGAAGATTAATGAAGGAGAGCTGTACTTGTATACAGTTCGGCCAAAAATGATGATTCTGTCATTATTTACTCACCCTTCTGTCATTCTGAACAAATTTGACTTCTTTCCTTCCAGATGAAAGAAAAGTGCACTATAATACACTAACATGTGCACTCATTTTGTACTTACAAAAATGTTTTTAGTACTTCTGAAGATAAACTTAAGAATGTCTAACTGTGCTATTTTGAGACACCATGAATAAGTATAAAAAATATATTTGGTTATATTAAGTAGTATATTAAGTGTATTAAACGTGTGAAAAATCAGCACATTTACTTATTAAAAGTAGTTATTATTAATATTCAGGTCACCATTTACTTCCATTGTATGAAATAGGAGCTCTTTAATTCCTTTACACGAACAACGTTTTTGATGTTGCAGACTTTTTAATTTTAAGGTTAGCGAATAGGGAAAAAATTTGCTAAATTTGCCCATGCTGATTCAATATCTATGACCTCTTTGATGTAACAATTAGATTACTTAAATCTTCTTTCAGCGCTAATATCAAATCACAGGGCAGTCACTTGTTTCTCTGAACTGCCCACTTTCTCCCATCAGATGACAAGAGAAAGGTTTGGACTTTATGCCTGATTGCAATTTGCGTGTTCCATTTTTCTCTATTCTTTAGTTTTCCCCGGAGTCTCTTATGAACTTGAAGGAACTGTTATTTAATTAAGCACATGTGGTTCAGATTGCTCCAATTACAACCCAACAATGGAGTTTGATTTTGCCGAATATATTGATGAAAGAATTTTCTATCTTCAGACTTCTTAAAAAGAAGAGAAATGGACACTGCTCACAAAACTAGTTTAGCCTCGAACCAAAGGCCTTCCTTCAATGCACGCTGTCAGTGACCCAGTCTTTGGATCTCATCATTTACAATTCAAATGCTTTTATGACAATGGTGCTTCCTACCGTGATGGAAAATTGTCTTTATTTAAATGAGCTCCAGGTTTCTTTACACACAAAATACACTCAACAAATACACATTTTTAGGCACATCATACGCTCACAAGCTTCTATTTACTGCATTTAGAGAACCGTTCAAACAGACGATTATTTGCCCCTAAACAGCATCATTGGCCACTCATGCAGACTGGAAGTATGTGAAGAATAATAAGCTTTTGGGCTTCTAGGGTTTGAGATTTAAGCTTGTTTGAGTTTCTCAGCTGTTCTGTATAATAACATACACACACACACAGATTTGTCTTTATTTACTTTTGGGCGTTTAGCAGATGCTTTCATCGGATTTACAAAAGTGAAGAGAAAAATGAAGCGATTCAACTTAGTGGCATACTTAGGAAAAGTGCTACAAAGACCCAACAATTGTTAGAGAAATACACACAGAAAAGGGAGAGTTAATGAAATGTATGTAAAATGTATTAATAATATTTTCATTATTAATATTTAAAGCGCTAAATAAATAAAACGCTTTCCTGTATTTCCCTTTGGATAAAAGCGTCTGCCAAATGCATAGAAAATGTAAAAATATAATATTGTTCAAATATAATAAGAATATTATATTATTATCTTCATCATAAAACACACACACAAATAATTACCCAGAAACTATCATTAAAATATTATTTTTTACAATAATAATAATTATTTCTGGGTGATTCTTTTTCAGTGTATTTTTAAAAGAGAATTAAGTGTTATACAGTAACTGATGATATTATCCAAAAAGCATTTGCACATTTAAGCTAGTATTTCAAATGTATGTTATAAACAAAATATTGAACCAAGTGGAATTTGAGGACATGAAAACATCTATTTCTTTATATATAAGCCCTAACAAACTGTGTAATGTCTTAGGTGTTTCGTACGCTTAAATAACATTTTCTTTTACATTTTACAAAGACACGCATGTATTTGTAAGTGCGCCTTCGAATGTTTCTACTAAACTTATTTAGAACAAGTTACCTTGTCGCGTGCGCATCTCCTCCGATCGTTACGGTACCCAAATGTGAAGCACTTCTCTCCCCCATAGGAAGTCTCAGGCAATTAGATCAGTCAGTAGAAGTGCTCGTACTCTACACAGTTGCTCCGAGCTCTTCTAATGACTTAAACCCCTGTTATTCTGCGGGCGCCCTGCTTCTGTTGGATTTTACTTTCACAAAAATGGGATTCGAGTTGGATCGTTTTAACGGTGCCGTGGACCCGGACTTCAAATGCAACTTGTGCAATAAAGTTTTGGAGGACCCGCTCACTACCCCGTGCGGTCACGTCTTCTGCGCCGGCTGCGTGCTGCCGTGGGTCGTGCAGCAGAGCAGCTGCCCCGTCAAATGCCAACGGATCTCCACCAAAGAGCTCAACCACGTTCTTCCTCTCAAAAACTTAATATTAAAGTTAGAAATCAAATGTGACAATCACTCGCGGGGCTGCGAGAAGATCGTCAAGCTGCAGCATCTGGCGGAGCACGCGGAGATGTGCGATTATTCCCCTGCCAAATGTAGGAATAAAGGATGCAACGAGGTACTGAACCTTAAAGATATGGATGCACACATGCGCGAGTCCTGCGATTACAGAGCGGTCGGTATATGCGAGAGCGGATGCGGATTGATGCTCACGCACAAGGAGCAAAAGTTAAACAACCACTGCTGTTTGAAAGCCCTAAGAGTGCACAACGGTGCGCTGCAGGGGAAAGTGGTCAGCCTTGATAAGGAGCTGAAAAAACAAGCCCTTAAGTCGGGTAAAAGAGAGAAATCGCTCCTGGCTCAGCTGTCAGCGGTGCATAACGAGCTTCAGATGACTGCGCTGAAATACCAGAAGAAGTTCACTGAATACAGCGCCAGAATTGACTCGCTGTCCAAGAGTCTTTCTCCGTCGTGTAAGGTAGGACTTTTAATGATGCTAACATTATAGTTCCTTAGAAAGTTGCTAACCATATTTTCTTAAAATACGAAATGTATGGCAACTTTGTGTTAGCCACTGACATGATACGTCATATCGATAGAGCTAAATAAAAGTGTCTTGAACTGTTTGAAGATGAATGTGTTTATATTTGTGTAAATAATCGTGGTCTCTATGGTATTTGGGCGGATCGTTGCTGCGATAAGTTGTGTTGCACTCTTATCATGGCGAGATTTCGGTAACTTGAAGTTGACACAAAGATTTGTTTCGGTAATATTTGCCTTCTAGGACCAGTTGAATGTGCTTTTAATCCTTATGGAACACTACTCAATCGCTGTAATATTATTGACTTAGATTTAGTGAGACATTTTGTTGAGATTAGAGCCTGATGATACTACACAACCCAGTGATAATAATGTGAACGCTTCGGTCAGGTCATAGAGAAGTTTGTGATTGGTCGCCGGCGTGTGACGTGGATTCCGCCGATAACCGTGAAAGACGCGACGCGCTCACCTGAGGTGTAAACAGGCCTGATATGCAGTGCATATGTTCTGCGTTGTTTCAGCAAAGAACAATTAGGTAAATATTATGGTCAAATAGTTCTGGCTTTACAATTTTTTTACAAAAAATGTCCGACTTTAACAATAAAATAGAAACTCGATGAGTACATTCTAGCTTTTTTGTCATAGTACAAAGCTTTAGTTCTTCTAGTTCATAGAATATCATGAAGATATCATGATACTGAAACATGTGCTGAGAACACAATAGAAACCATCACCTTAATTCTAATGGATGTAATGGTATACTGGGAATTGGGTTTTAGGCCGATGGAAACTGTTTGGCTCTTTGTGTCTCTACTGGTGGTAATGTGTTAATACTGGCAGCTACAAACCAATAGAACGCCATTACATCTTACTGAAAAGGCACAAAACACACCACAAAATGATTTTTTTAATGTGGTTTTAATAGTAAACGGCTGATGTTTTAACGTATTTGTAATAGAGTTTATCATTTTTTGTCTTATTATCATGGTACTGCTGTAATACTTGTTCAAAAACATGGTAATATTATGGTAATGCCATGATATTATATGTTACACATGGCAAAAAATGCTTTTGTTACTGCTATATGTTCCATAAGAGATGTGAGATTCTTCGGCCTGTGTTAGCTGTAACATGTTCTCACCTCAGGACACGATCATTGAAAATTGCAGTCTCTACAGAATGAGACAGATAACCTTACTCAACCGCTCTATAGGGAAGCACACAATCTTAAATCTCCCACTGAGTGAACATGTTTACGGGCCCCAAATGATGTACCAGTGACTGCCTTCCTGTTGGGGAATGTAGTCTCTCTCTTGTTATTCCCATCACATGGTTCATCGGTCAAGTGAGTTAAGGCGGCTGCGGAGCTGGAGAAAGGAGGGTGATGATGGGGAGCTTACAAATGCAGGATCGGACCTGTCTGCTGAACGCTGGCCTGTTGATCCAGCTGCTCTCAAGGAAAAAGTGACACCACTTAGATTTGGTATCAATTCTGGAGCATGTCTGCATCAAGCATTTTTTTACTTTAGTTAGTTCCAGTCCTTGAATATGAATAACTATGGCAAAAGACTGCCATATTTATTTTAAGGGGTGTCAATACCTTCTATGGACATTGTTTCTCATGGAATTATGAGCTTTGTTCCTATGACCTGCTTCTGTATGGTGCATTCCTCAGTTGGAGACATCCGTTGCATACACCCAGCAAAGATAGTAAAGGGGACACTGTACGTGCCACTGATGTCTGTATTATATTTAGACACTGTATGCTGTGGCACACAGAAATGACAGCTGCGTTCGTGTTTTTCAGCAGGAGATAAAAAGCTGACACCATTCGGTTCTACGCGTTCCGACGTTCATCTGTTGAGAGAGCTGTTTGGTGCAAATGTATTAATACATGCCACCAATGAACAGGGAACAAGGCCTTAACCCTTAAAGCCACCGGTCAATTGACAGCTCCTGTCCCGAGATGCTTTAAGCTCTCAAGAATGATGTAGATAGCAGGACATGTTTTAATGACTCTAACAGGTGCACCTCCGTACTTGTGCTCGTACACCACTTTTGGTAACAGTTAAATGTAAAGCCTAATACCTGGGGATAATTTAAGACCTCGGGCTAAAAACTACACACACGTCCTGAAGATTCAGTTATGAAATGCCTGCAGCTTAGATGTTCAGATGAGTTCAATTTCTAGATGGGAATTCAGTGTTTGGTTTGGATCTTTATGGATTTTTTTCTATTGTATGTTTTAAATTCAAGACAGCTATGTCTAAAATAGTGGGTCTTAAGAGGCTTTATTCCCAAAGGCAAAAAAAAATGTCAGTTTTTCTGATCCGTTCATGTTTTTGTCTGAACATAACCACATAAAATCATATGTTTTCAGACAAGATCCAAACCGCATCCATATGCGGTTTGAAATCTTATTAAAATCTTATTTTTTTGGAATGTGCCTCAGTTTAAACAGGCAGGTCTGAAAAGACATGACAAATGAATATTATGCAAAGTGCAATATTGTCATCTGTAGTTAAAAAATCTGTAGTTTCCAGATACTGTCATATTCAGTCACTATACTCATATAGTAAACTCTGTTTTGGTGACTATGTAGTGAATAAATGAAAGCGGTTTTGTATTCAGTAAATGCATAAATGCTTAAAATATTTTCTGAGATGAAACCAAATCAGTTTGTGTCCAATGTGAACAAAACTTTAACTGTTGTCTCTTTTTTTTAGGGTGGAGAGACCAAAAATGTCACCGTTATTCTCCGTCGGGAGTCTGGATCTTTAGGATTCAATATTGTTGGAGGAAGACCATGTACAGTAAGTCTAGATTTGCATCTTCTTTGGGCTCCCTTTGATCTTCTGTTTCGACAGTGGACATTTCTCTGCATTACACATGGGAAGAACAATGCCTCGCACAGTTTTTAAATGACCTACTGTATAATTACAAGCAGAACAAAAATACAACACAGAACTCTTGATAAACTGCACAGTATCGCTATAGCATTGACAAATGAATGATGTGTGGTGTTGCTTCAGAACAAAAAATTAAAGAAAGCAGTATACAGTATACACTGGCCACTTAGGTCCACCCTAGTCGTTGTGGTGTCCATATCAGTGTGAATGAGGACCAAACCCTTTCTGATGTGGTTGTATGTGGTTTGTCTAAAATAGAAATGTGACGCAGTTTAGAACCCCAAACCGGACCATTGCAGTGAAACCTTCTGGAGGGGAAACTATTAAAACAGCAACGTTTCCAAGACATTTTCGAAGATCCAGATGTAGCCTCGACACAAATTTTGAAAGGTTTAGTATTGGACAAGTTTCTGCTAACATGAGTAGAAGAGGTCAGACACTAATAAGTGTTACACAAATGGCGATGTCTCTGAGCAACTGTACAACTACTTCAACCTGGCCATGACCCCTCTCTAGCAAATGGTTGACATGGCACCTGACCTGTCTGCTTAAAAGACCAAAGCTCTGTTTAAAACCTATTAAGCTGCCTACCTAGGCTTCATTGTAAGGTATTATAGGCATACTTAAAATAAAGAGCCCAGCAAAACACAGCAAAATTGCTAAGTTTTACAATGGTTAAAATTAAAGGAGGCATATGACCTAAAACGAATATATAGTTTGTTAAAGATGTAATGCAATGTGTTAACATAATTTAAGGTTAAAAAAGCTTTATTTTCCACATTCTGTGCATGTTTGTGTCTACTCTTTCCCCCGCCTCTCTGAAACGCGCAGATTACATACAGAGCTCATCGCTCTAAAAACAAGGTGTGCTATGATTGGCCAGTTAACCAGTGCGTAATGATTGGTCAAATACTCCAAGTGTTTGAGGGAAATGTAACGCCTCTTACCATATTTGAAACATCAGGATTCAAAGCAATGGTACTGACAGGTATGCCCACCTTACTTGCGTATACATTTGGGCGGTCTTAGTCAAATTATACCACGAACGGACGTAGATTTGTGGGGGTGTGGTTACACAAGGTGTTTCAGGCAGGTATGAGTAAATAAGTAAAATAATTGCAATTTTACGTGTCTAATACATGCATGGGCAACTTATAACACACCTAAGACACTGAAAAACATGTATTTGCGCCATATGAACCCTTTAAAATTAGCATAGCATGTATTGTTTCTGGAAAAGTCTATATCAGATAATGGTTTCAGTTCTGCCCTCGTAGTTTGCTGCATACTGTACGTGGGCATCATAGTACAGTCAGGTCTGGAATAACCAAGTGATTCTTGGGGATGTAATGCTGTGGTAAACAAGGATGTTGTTGCTTTTGTGATATGGGAAGTGGAAAGGATTTTTATAGTAATTAACTACAGAGTTCACAGTTGGACTTCCTGTGGTTTCCCAAGCATTCCATTAAAAATTACAGCACAGTGTCGCACAACATGGCGCAGGGTTAATGTGGTTTGATGTGGTTCAATCAACATTTTGCTGTAGGCTTTGCTGTTACCTTCCTGTCCTGGTTATATTTTTATACAAGGAATGCTGAATAGTTTCCCACATGTATTTTTTACTTTTCAGTCACACGTTAGCAGCTAAAACGTTTTACGAACTCAATATTTGACAGTGTCTTTACAGTAGAGCTACACAACCTGCAAACCTTGTGCACCTGCAAACAATTAACAGTTGTTTTGAATGTTTTGTCTTAAAGGGAGAAGGTGTTAAAGTAGTGATCTTGCGTAATCTTATTTGTCCCTGTATTATTTAACAAGTCAGCTGTACATCTGCGTATATATATCCTATTTTGCCAGTTTTGTTTTTATTTTATTTTTCTCCATTTGGTCCGGATTTATTTTATTGGTCTGACTTTTCTGACTTGCTGTTGGATTGCAGGATAATAAAGATGGCACTTCAAATGAAGGAATCTTTGTGTCGAAGATTGTGGAGAACGGCCCGGCGGACAAGGAAGGGGGATTGCAGATCCATGACAGGATAATGGAGGTAAAAGCCTGTGTTTTAAGCCTTACTGCGTGACATGCAACGTTTTCTTGGCAGAAGTATTTTTCCGGTGCACGCCGATAGCAGAATTCTGTGATGCAATCGCAGCCAGAAGGAGCTTATTAGATGTTCAAATTAAAGATGCAGAGCTGGATTGGAACTGTGAGGTTTTGCTTGGATGGAGTTTGATCATCGTCGCTGTTGCTGTTATAAACTCAGATTTACATGGAAGAGTTTTTTTTGTGTTTGCCTTGTAGTGGAATGTGTAACAAACCAGAGCAGAAAATCACCATTTGGTTGTTCAATGTAATTTGGTAAATGTCGTTTACTGACATGTGAAGGAATCCTTCCTGGCTGGCAATGGGTCAAAATGTTCTCTCTTACCCCTGAACAACATCTGACTGTTTTTAAAAGGCCAAGCTTTCCCGGTGCTCACTTTTGACGGTGTATAGAAACCCAGTTGTACAAAGGTTACTTGTATAGCTGCAGGAATGTGTAACAACGGATGCATTGAATTCGTTGTAGCGTGTTATAAATATGGCCTTGGGCTTTATGATTGTTTAGCCAAGTTTATGTAAATATTTTCATTCATAGGAATGGCCGATTTCACGTCAACCCTTCAGCAAATTTTCCCCCCCTTGAGATTAATTGTCAGCATTACTTTTTAGTCGTAAAATTAATTAGTGGTTTGAAATTAATATGTGCAGTATTTCATGTTTTCAAGGGAAGAAAAGGAAGTATACTAGGTTTTAAGAGCAGCCACATGTGGTGCACTAAACATAAGTGTCTTAAATCCCGCTGGTCGTACAGATATGCTGTAAGCCCTTGAGACAATGGATAGATTGAACTTCCAAAGGCGACAGTAATGCAGTCGGCGCCTAGTGACTCAAGACCAGTAAACTGGCACTGTTGGAGGACGTATGAGAACCAGATTGGGTAAAGCGTGACTTACTTGGGGAAAAGTGTATTTAGCGTGACAACTGCTGCTTTACGTTGAAATTTGAGCGATCCTTGCAGTTTTTGTAGACGTCATCTACATTTCTGCTTTTCTATCGGTATAACAATACATCGATATTCGAGAAGGGTTATCAGTGACAGTACTACTTTCTTTAACAAAAGAAATATATGTTGCTCTAGGATGGCACAAGACCTAGAAAGTCATTTTTTCTTTTTCGTTTTAATAATTAGGGTGAGTCAGCATTCGTTCAAGAGGTTGGAAGCAGTACATGAGGTACTGAGCCCTAGGTCAATCTATTGAATAACAGTATTTACAGTTAAAAACTTCCCACCCAGTGCAGTTAGTTTGGATCATATGTACATGCGAATAACGTTTCCTTTAGGTGATTTATTGACACTTTGTAAAACTATGTTAATAATCTTTCCATCATATAAAAGGCTATAATGATGCTTTATCTCTGGTTGACACCTGAGGTCATGTAGTGCTTTTTAAGACAGAAACATGAATTATAGTTTTCGTTAGGGCCTTAGGTGGTATCACATATTTAATTATGTTGACTTGAGAAATGACTTTCTGTAGAAATCTAATCATAGGGGAAGACTTAATACAAAATGGGTGGAGCAGTTTGGTTGCTATTGTGATCTTCTTTGCACGCATCTAAGCCAACACCATGTAGTCCCATCCTTTACAGTCATGTGGACTGGAGAGCCCTCTAAATCCAAACACTCCCATTTGCGTTTTCCATCCATCATTTGGATTATCCTCTCATCTCCTCTTTTGCAAATGGTTCCATATGTATTCTTTGGCAGTTGCAGATGAGTGCTGTGATGTAGCTGTCCTGTTGAGGTTTAGCACCTTTAACCTATTTTTTAGATAGGTACTTCGTAGGCTTTAATATATTATGAAAATATAATAATAATAACATAAATAGTATATAGACTTTGCAAGATGTAAACACTGGTTCAGAAGCATTTCTGGTTTCATTTTTTTTTGTTAAATCTCAAAGATATTTGATATGAACATTTTGATTTGGTTATTAATGTTCTGTTGGTTGTATTTTGTTCAAACGTTTGTTTAGTGTTCAAAAAAATTAAAGGGTAAGTTTTTTGGCAAGCGTTGGATCAGCATTGTTTACGTTTTGGAAGTGGTCTTTATGTTAAAAATATGTAAATATTAGAAAAGAACACCTTAGTGACTTTTGAATGAGCATGCACTGCTCACATTTCTTTCAAAACCGTGAAAAATATTCTTCATCAAACACAGATGAGTCCATTTCATGCTGTTTACCATTCACACGAGACCCACACGGATGACTAACTTTCACTGATTTGCGTCATCATCCAAGCAAGTGCGTGTCCTAGCGGTGCATGCGAATTTGTGTCATAGGGTGACCGGGGCCATCGCGGTAGTCAACATGCCTTACGCACATGTTTCTGACAGCAGCTGGGCTGAGTGAATCACTGACAGAACACAAGAAATTTCTGCCAGCAACACGCTGTAGGGATCATCTGGCTCTTATGAACGTGCTTGAATATATTTTACTGCCCGACTTTATATGAAGAAAAATATTTAATTGCTTACATCTTACTGCGAGTGAATCTGGAAAGTCAAAAAGCGTTTCACCGTCTTATCCTTAAAGAGGTTTTATGCGTCTATGTCGCACATCCATAAAGATCTAAAATCTTTACGTAGACGTCTGAAGGCGAAGCGTCATGGCAGATGTTCTCGTTCAGTTCTAGAGAGGCAAGTTTGAATGATTCTGGGAATGAATAGTGGCCTTGTTCAGCAGAGACATTTATTTAGTAATAAAAAAGATGTTAAATGGTGCCGTGTTTGCTCTCCACACTCTTTCGAACCTTTTCGCACATAGCTTGCAGTCGTGATCGCCTGCGAAGGTTTGATATATGGTGGATTCGGATTTAACACAAGGCTTGTGGTAAAGAAACATCTTTATGCCAGACGGCTGCCTTAAAAAGTGATTACGTTTTTACAGCTTTGGGTTGCCTTGAACAAAATTGCTGTCTTGTATTTGGATTTTTCAAAAACGTTTTTTTTATGTAATGCTAATTTTGCTATGGTTAAGAGATTGGG
This sequence comes from Triplophysa dalaica, assembly GCF_015846415.1. NCBI lineage: Eukaryota > Metazoa > Chordata > Actinopteri > Cypriniformes > Nemacheilidae > Triplophysa > Triplophysa dalaica. Next base: position 20,872,391 of record NC_079547.1, on the reverse strand, counting down.
CCAAAGCTACAGAAATATTGACCTATAAATAGCTGATTTATAGATTATAGACAAAACAGTCTAAACGATACAAGAGCTAATTCTTCATACAGTTTTATGTTTACTTCAAATTCAAGATTAGTCTGAACCTAGTGCCTGAAAACCATAAGTGATTCTTTTTTATTGCATTTCCATTAGAACACCAAGGAATTACCATGTCTCTTGATGTCCAAGTGTAGATCAGGTCTGTTCAGAAGAGCATTGGAGGTGTTGGGGTAGGAAGAGGTCATGGATATAGACTGGGGTTGTAAATGTCACCTTGTAAAAGCCTGCAAACAGACTAAGGTCAGAGGTTGAACAACAACCAGACTTTAAAAAAAGCACCACTGTGTTTGCCATCTGAAAGAAAGATCTGTGAAGGAAGAGCACCGACATTAACAGAAGTGTTGTTCATATCCAACATGTCAAATGTCTCTTAAGCAGTACAATGCAATGTACAGTAATATAGCTTGTGAATCGAGTAGATCTTAAGGATATAAAGATTGTCATTTGTTTTGACTTCTCCAGTGACATCATTTTAAGTTACATTGTGAATATAATAAAGCACTTTTTATTTGCTGTTTTATAATCTCTTAAAGGGCACACTCATCAGATGAGTACTCAGTTTATTCAATTGATTTTTTGTTAGTATGTGTGTACCCTGGGAATTGAAACCATGACAGGAACACCCATTATATCAGGAGTTTTCTACTAACACTTTTGGTTTCTTATCACTATCTATATAGCTGTGAGGTTACCCACAGTGCGCCACTTAACACCCAACGGTGCCTTCAGTTATTTCAGTGTGCGCTCGCTATTAAATGTGGCGTTAAATGGCGTGAGGGGTGAGTGGCAACATGAATAGACTGGTAGCTTCAAAAGATATGTGAAGAGTCTTGAGGGGATGGGGCCCAACACTTGCATGTGGATGACTCCTCAGTTCTTTCAAACCGGGGGTTGTTAGCATTCTTGTCTATTCGTGACAAAAAAGAAGCTAGTTGATCAGACAGCTCTAATGTAGGCCAGAGGTCCAAAACATGCAAGAAATGTGCAGTTGGTTTTATAAGGATGTCCTAAATGTTTGAAAGGTCATTCGGAGGAAGAGGTTTAGAGTTTAAATGGAGTGCTTTTGATGGTTTGGACGTTTTTTGCATTTGTTTGTTTTACATATGTAATTCTCATTATTCGCATTGAAGATTTTAATTACATTCACAGTGCTTTATTACAGCATTTTATTTTAAATACTGCACATAACTTTTGTAACCAAGTACTGTAATACAATTGTATATTCTAATCTGAATGTTATGTACAAAAATACTACCATGATTCATTAAAACATACCTGACAGTACTATTAAATTATATTTCATCACAGTAATGAGAATTGTGTGTAATTGTGTTCTTGATGGTTCAAAAATATATTTTATACAAAAATATGTTGTTTTGTTATGTCCTGATTCCCTGAGGTGTAAGTCAGTAGATTTAACATTGAAAAACCACTTTAATGGAGCCAATATGACCTCTATTGAAAAGGACATTAACCTTAATCCACCCCCCTTTGGACTTTATGGCCAACTTGGACATTTTTGAAGCCGGAGGCCCCATTCTTATAAGAAGTTTTCCCAAGGGAGACAAAGTCATGTCAAAGCAGCATGGGGCCCCAGAGTCAAGTCTCTACCCTCATCTCCTCACAACTAAGATGTCACAACACTTGTCATCTGTAGTGAGGAATGTCACAAGCTTCTCGTGTTATTTTTGACTTAGAATCAGGGAGGTGTCACATGTTATTCGGCATCTTATTGCAAGAAGCAGGCCTTTGTCGAGGACTTTATTAGATTTGTGCTTCTGTCTCTATTCTGGACCAGTTGAACAGACAACTTAGTGGAGATGGCCGAGACTGCCAAAGCCAATGGAATTAATGCACTTTGGTCCCATTTCTGTTTTGTAAGGCCGCAAGTGGATGGACAGCCGTGCGGCAAGTGCGTGCTTGCATGCCTGTGTTAGGGAAAGGAAGGTAATGCTGGACAAGGTTGCCTTTAGGATTGTAATAACTAGTAACTTGTATTGTTTATACAAAGGCAAATGCCAAAAGCAGGGTGGCCGAAATAATGCCAGAGTAATGCAACTTAATGATGACTAATGAGGCGTACACAAAATTGCTAACAAATACTTTTCTACATTATTAACTCAAGTCATACAATTATACATACAGTTTCTTTTAGGAGAGGGGAAGGACTGCGAACTGGGACTGCACATGTTGCGCAACGTGTCAATGTGCAGCCACTTGATTGTTGGCATCGACAAAATTTTCAATTTTTCGTTATGAAGGAAATGTTCTTTGTCTGTTTACAAGGCAGTCGGAAGAGCTAGTGAATGTGTTGACTGATATATTGCTAATGGTCAGTTAAAAGGTATAGTTCACCTAAAAACGAAAATTCTGTCATTATTTTCACACCTTCTTGTCATTTCAAAACTGTATGACTTTCTTCTGCAGAACACAAAAGATATTTTGAAGGATGTTGGTAACCGAACCGACATTGCATTGGTTTTGTGTCCCTACAATAGAAGTGGATGGGTACCACTGTTGTTCGGTAACCAACATTTATCAAAATATCTATTTCTTAATGATGACACAGTTTTCATTTTTTGGGTGAACTATCCCTTTAAAACCAAAATGCAGATCTGCGAAGCTGTTATCAATAAAAGCACTTAAAATCTGTCTTAGCCTACTACCGTAAATTTGTCTTGTGTTTTGTTCTGCAACCTTTTCTGCTTTTATGAATGTCAGTGGTATTATTTCTAGCCTTTAAGGGGGTTTTGACAGAGAAAGGGCAGGTGTCATTAAACCTAATTGTCTTTCCAATCAATCAGCAGTCTTGTGTAAACACGTCAGTAAGAACAATCTCAGGTTGCCCTGCCAGCTGCTTTCACAGTCAGACCCCGTTAACCACGCAAGCCGCCCACCCTTAAAGCCTCCCTAATGAACTACCCTCAATTAAACGCTAATAGGCTGATTAGCAGAACTACAGTCGTGAGGTAATAGCCAGTCGTTTCCTTCTAGTTCCCCTCTTTAATGCAGGCCAGACCCTGGGTCTGTTAATCACGGCCCGCTCTCAGTGCACCCAGCAGGACCCTGCAAAACGTTGCCTGTCTGTGTCATGAAACTGTGGTAGATGTTGAAAAAGAACAGTCTGCTTTAAGGCTCAGGATTTCTTCAGCCATCTGGAATGCAAGACGCAATCCAAGAGAAATCGTTGACTTGCGACCCTTCAACTTGTGGCTTTGTAACTGTAAATCAGTAGGAATAGGAGAATCATTATTAAGTTATTATTCATAAAAGGAATTTAGAAATTTATAGTGGCAGAATATCTCAGTATACTTTAAGAAACTGTTGTTTATCAGAGATTTTCGCCAAATATGGTATAACGGAGTCAAGATCATTTATGAAGCCGTCTATTTTTATGAGTGCATATGAACAACGCCGTCTTCCTGTTTTAAAACTCAGCGTCGTAAATGTATTATTTGCCGCTCCTGTTTGCTTTTATGGACTTACGTCCACAGTCATCTCGTAAATGCATTTAACGCCTGTACTGTAATTTAATCTGCAATTAAAATGTTCACTGTATTTCAGATGCTAATCCGTTATTAAAGTATTTCTGTAGGAACCTTGATGAGTACTTACGTCTTATTTCCTGACATAAATCATAGAAATGTAGAATATCACTCAGCAGATATAAAACTTTCCTGTACTAAACATGTACTCTTTCAGGCTTGACGTAGCAAATAAAATAATTTTCCAACGCTAATGCTAGCTGTTGGAACTGACAATGCAATATATAGCACACTACTTAAAAAATGTAGTAGACTACAGCTACAAATGTGCACTGATCTTTTCAAGGCCTTTGTGTTTCTGCCCTCGTATTCTAACTGAGGTCAATATTAGTCCACTGAAATGTCTTTAACTCATTTGGCACATATTTGGTCCAAGTTTGATGGTCCCCGTTTTTGTGTTGAGAAAGCCTTGATAATCAAACTCCTTTTAAATCCAGACATCACGGGTCGGCGTAGAATTCCTTCACTCCAATCCTGACAAGCTTTCCTTTCAAGAGACGTTTGAGAAAACGGTCTTTCACACGGCAAACAAAGTAGATCCAGCTACCACTGTGTGCCCTTCTCATGCAAATGAGTGCAAGCAGAATACACTATTCCTGAGTCACATCGTCCTGGTGGACCTACCGTGTGCTTCCCTTTTCAATTGTTGATTGAGATGTTTTACTTGCACATGTACCATCTCAATTGAGTTGTAGAGTTCCTACATCGTTCAGTTTAGCGACAAAGAAATCTCTTTGACTTGATGCGACAAAGATGCAGAAGCAGCAAATAATTCAGTATAAAATTCAGCACATTCTTCTGTATGTGTATTGCAAAAAAGAAAGTTTGACTTTTAGAGAAGCTCCCTGTGGTCAAGATTTAATTTATTAGTTTTCCAAATGCAATTTGATCATATTATTTATATTCATTCTTTCTCATTTGTCTTCAACCTCACGTGTTGCTCTTACTGTGTAAAAAAAGTCATTGCGATGTTTGATTTGGCATCACTGTAGACGTGGATAAACTTCTGGGTTTGCGGGTCAGCGAGAGGCAAACAAAAGAGCCTTCGGTCAAAGTCTCATACTCTCGGGGGAAAACCTGTCTGGCTTCACATGGAGAAGGCAGACGGGCCCTCACGGTGAAGTTTGGCCCCGTGCAGCTGCATCATAAGGGAGGTTATATTTAGTGCCAGACCTTGGAGAGTTTTAGGAAAGGAAGGGTCAGAAATTAAACAGATGGATTGAGAGTGCGGCCGTGGCTTGTCATGGTGGGAGGTGGGTTTAGGGGCTGTAGGAGGATGATTCGGGGCGGAGCAGAATACGAATGGATATAGTGAGTTCTGTTGGGCTATGTAGGTGGTGTTAAATAAACCTGACCACATCTGCAGAGAGGCATCAGGTTTCTCACACACCAGGCAGCCTGACAAACAGTCTTTTGTAGATTCTCTTTCTCTCTCTCTGTGCCTAACACACTTTCTCCGCACCACTGTCCTTTTTATTCCTTTTTTCTCTAGCACTTACTTTCTTTCTAGCTTGCTCTTCGCTCCTTTTTCCCTCCTTCTTTTCTTTCCTTTCTTCCCTTTTCCCTCTCTCTTTCTCACTCTCTATTTCTTTCCGTGTCTGTCTTTTTCTCTTTTCACCACTCTCTTTTTCTTTCTGTGTTTTACTTTTTTTTATCAAATGGATGTCAATCGAACCATTTATTGCTTGTTAAGTATAAGACTACACCTTTGAAGAATTATTTGTCCAAAGTGTTAAACTTGAGCACATCCAGAAACTCGTTCTGTTTTATTTGTGATATGGCCCAATGTGTATATATGTATACATTCAAGTGTGTGTGTGTGTGTATATATGCACAGTATATGTGGGTGGCTGACTATTAAACCGTACATTTGTCCTACGGTGTGACATCAAAAATTGAGGAGAAGCTAACAATGCTATATGCTATCTTTAATATAAATCTAATATAAATATTTATAATATATTATACCACAGTTTGTTTTCCAAATTTTTGCTCTCACACAATAGGACATATTCACAGGTTTATTTGGGTCTTAATATGTCTAGATTCAGAATAACTGTTTTGCAACCAATGTACAACACCCCCGTAACCATATAGCAATACCTAAACAAGGACCTGCACACTGCCTTCATTTTTTATTAGTTTTTGTCTGTTTAATATTCTGTGGATGAACTGCATTCAGTCTATTTATTATCAGAAATATGTTTATAAGCAATAGAATAGGAGCGAGAGAGGCTCCCTCTGATCTTATCAATTTTGAGAGATGCCCACATGAAATATACAATGAGACTAAGCCACAAAGACCACAAATGTCATTGACAGAAACGGATTCAAAATCCCATTTTCTGAAATGGTGAGAGGAGCTGAGACGTGCAAACATGGTGTGTAAGATCTTGGCAGAGTGAGGGTGTGTGCTGATGTAGTGTTGATGTGTGCTTATAATACCAATACTGTTATTAAAAATGCTGTCATGAACTTTTAAGTGAACTGTAGTTGCTTTTTTAAGTGCTGTTCGTTTATTTACTATGGTGATACTGTGGTATTCTTTGAAGTAGCTTGTAAATGGGCACATCATATGCTCACATTTACTTTATAGGTATAGTATACAATTTAACTGTAAATGTGACCGATGCTTCATTTAATGGTTACACTGATGATGTTAAGTTATCGTTGGTTAACATCTCTAGAAAGATATTAGGATGCGTCCGTCACTCAACCATCACGTTTAATTCCTCTAATCCTATTTATTTCAATGTATTGGAATATATCACTTGAATATTTTCAATCACTTGTGAAATTAGGTGAAAGGTATGCATGTTCAGAAAACAGGAGGAGAGCGAGACCCTGTTTCTTGTACCTTTCCTGCATCGAGCAGATGTGCCTAACCGCAGTGTCCACATTCTTCTCTGAAGGCCCTTTGCTTACTTTCTGGTGGGACGTTTTTAATGCGGATGACCAAGGAGTGAACGATAATCTGTTTTTCATCTGTGCTTTGACTTTCACATCTTAACGTGGAAAAATAAGTTAAAGCCACAAGGGCTGACCTCGTATGAACGTCAGGATTTTAATTATTTTGGTGTGCGGGGTTCAAATAAACCCAGAGCGGGTTGTGGCCTTTTCAATCAAAGCCAAATGTGTGATGCTTTGGTCTGTGTGGAAGGTATTAGGGCATTGTTGAAGTCTCTCTCCGAACGTCTGCTCACATTGTAAGAATGTTTATCTGATGGCTTGCATAATCTGTCCATGCGTCTTTGTTTTGGCAGGTTGGAAAATGTGTGTGGCTATATTTTCAGAACACAGCCTGAAGTTTTGTTGGTAGTCAGCAGGTATTTTCAACCCAAATGCAGTTATGAAATGCTTTTTCAGATCCAAGGCATTAAGAAATTATTTTCCTTTTAGTCTTTAGTCCTTTGTTTTGCCAAGAAGTTGTAAATATACATTTTCTTTGGGCTTATTGATAGAAAGGTTTAAAAGTCCTTTTAGTTTTATGTAGACTTCAATACATGTTTGGGGTCCTTTTTACATATATAAAAAACAATCTCTTTTTAAGCTGACATCATCTTTAAACAATTTGGTTTAGGCCATTATCTCTTATTTTCATCCATCTTTTAAATTCTGGCTTGTGTTTAAAATCTGTTATTTTTCTTATACATAAAGTAAAAATGTACTTGTGCCAAGTTGTATATCACAGCTAAAGCAACTCCAGTTTTTAAGCCAGACAGGATGATGCGGGTACTTGAGCATTGCCGATGATAAGAAGGGCGTGTGCGGCCTGGAAAAGCTTGAGGAACACTTTTTTATTGAATGGTGCTGACATTTTATGAAATCACTATTTGAAGTATCTACAGTAAACCGCAGTTTTGAAATGGATGAAGATCACTTTAGAAGAATAGATGATGATTGTCAACGCTTTCAAAGACCAAGAATAACATCTTGCATGTTCTGACTATGTCTGTTTTAGGGAATAAGTTGTATGGTCCTTGGAATGTTGGCCAAAGTGTTTGTGGTAGGAACGAGAATATGGTTTGTGTGATCACATGCTTCTTTCATGCCCTGATGATGCTGAGGGTAATCAGTTGACATGGTGGCCGAGCGGCTTCTTGATCACGAACCTTTTAGATTCAAGGTCTTGATGAATTAATTAAAATTATTTGCGGTATGTCTGTATAAGAGAGGCATAAAGATGCATAGTTAAAGCAATGGTAGTTTACCATGTTGCTTAAAAACTAGGGATCCATGATAAATTATTGAGCATATCGGTTTGATTTATCAGCTATAATATATCGGCCTAAATTTTTGTTATACAAAATTTAGGCCGATATATTATAGCTGATAAATCATTTACTCTGGTTAAACTTCTTCAGCTGTACGCTGCTCACATTCAAATACAGTACAGTATTGTCTTTCTGTCTTGATCATTCCCTTACTGGTATTAGCAAAACATTGTGGATGTAGGTACAGTATGAATGTGTAAATTATCGGAACAAAAGCATATTGCTTGAATCAGACTGCTGTCTGAATGCTTTCTGTCTTTAGATCTGTTAGAAATGTGGCTATTAGGTGTATTTTTCTGGGTTTCTCTGGAAGAACATCTATAATATAATTTCCTTTTGAAGAAAAGTTTGAGGTTAAAGAATCGTTACAAGTGTAAAGTAGGCTTGGTACATGAATCTCAGGGGAAAAAAGAGAACTAATAGTTACCTTGTTTTCTGCAGGTAATGTTTTCAAATAAAAAGGGTTGTTCACGTATTGGCTTTTACTTCAGTCTTATGGAATTTTATATTAATATGTAGACACTGTATATCGGCCATATATTGGTAATCCGCTTCCAATATCAAAGAAATAGAGGTTATCGGCCAAAATTTACATATCGGTGCATCCCTTTTAAAAACTGTATATAATATGACTCTTATGTGGAAAACATAATATCATATTTTGAGAAATATCTCTGTGGTTTTGTGTCCATACAGTGAAAGTCAATGATAGCCAAAGTTGTTCTTCTTTTGTGCTCTGGAGAAGAAAGATTTTGGTTCTGTCTTTGACTCATGTTAACCAAAGATGTGCTATAAATGTTAAATTTTCCAAATTTAGTTTTGACAGTCCTTCCATTGGGCATAGGGTTTTTTGTACTCTGTATCATTGTATCGGATTTGGAACGAGGTATATTCAAAACCAAGAGTTGGATGGATAGTGAATTTCGTGGCATTACTGCAAGTTTCACTTATTCCATTGTGGCAAAGTCTTTTTCAGAACTTGTAATCTGCCAGGTCATATATTTTCATAGAATTGCTTAGGAGGACCACTGAAGCCCTTTAGAAATATTTGGCGACCGTCAGGAGGGTGAAACACACTTTTGCGACTCCTGGAAATGTTTTGCTTGTGGTTCGATGGTCTCGTTTATCATGAAGTCAATTAGATAGAAGCCCACAGACTGGCTTGGTAAGTAGAAGAGACTGTAATTTAGGAATATGAGAGGTGGTTCTTTGTTAAACGGTTGCGTTTAGGTAATGCTAGGCTAACTTTCTGGCCGCACAGTGGCATGTGGGTGCTAGCTGTGATGTGCGGTCAAGGAATAAGATGATGTGATTCACGAGCTGTGGGGATCCAGACTACCGACTTCAATTCAGGCCCGGCTCAGTCATAATGTATGGTGTGACCGTGAGGGGATCTGTGCAGATTTTAGCATTTTTTTTAGCAATCCTGCTAGACCATTTTGTTTTTGCATATGTGGGTGTTATTGGATTCCAACCAATGGCAAGAAAATTCACAGAGACACTCGGATTGTTTTCTCTGTAGCTCAGATTTTCTTTCTTGTGGAAAAGTGTTTTTCAGATTAATGAGGTATGAGATGCATCATGCAACCTTGAGATTCTCATATGGAAAACGTCCACAGAAACAAATGCCAGAAATCATGGAGTGATTTTCTTTTCTGTGTTAACACAATTTGTATTGAAACAAAGTAGTGGGGTGAAACATATCAATCATATTTGTATACGTTAGTATACAAGGTTTTTTTTCAAGTTGGTAACAAGCGAAAGTAGTGTGAATGAATTTTTTAGCTTTAAATGTGTGTATGTTCAATATTTATAAAAATAACAGTTGGAGTCTCCAGATAACAGTCTCCAAAGATCCGAGTGTTTGGTTTACATTATTATAGGATACGTTTTGCATGTGGCTGAATTCACATAAATCCCAAACTGTATTTCTGTCAAAACTGGACTTTTGTGCAAAGCCGTTTGAGTTGTCTTTGTGCTCTTGTAGGCCATGTAAAGCCCATATGGGCTTGTTGCTGGTGGCTCTGGTCTGTTGTGTAACTTCAGAGGTCTGCACGTGGATTATCTAGGCCTGACAGTTCTGCGTTCCCAGATGTCTCTGTACCTCTTCCCAGAATTCTCTCCCACACACATTACAGGCCCATTTGTGCATAGTCACATATTCTGACATATAAAGAAAAATATTTCTCTTCGTATAACCCGCTATTTTTTCACATTTTTCATAGTAGCATAGGAATAAAACATTCAGATTTTCTGCTGCATGCCGTTTGACTTGGAAAGACTTGGAGTTTGCAACTTACTGCTATATAACACCACTAGAATGTCGGGTTTTTTACTCGAAGACTTATTTGGAAACTGTGATTATATTGAGTGTGTTTTGCAAGTGAGTGATGCCACACAAACATGGCAGCATTAAACAAATAAGATGCACTGATGAGTCAAAGTTTTCAACACTCAATGATAAGAAAACACGTTTAGCAAAGTCTTGCAGAGGTGTGTAACAATGTAAATAATCCTCTCTGTTGGCAATCGTCAGTGCGACGTTCATTTCAATAGTTTTAAGATCATAGGTCAAAGACATCAGTGTGAACATCCCATATCTGACTTGCACAGAATGCAGCACTAGCAAGCATCAGTCGATCCTCAATTAAACCTTCATATGTGGTTCTTTTTTAATCCCTCACAACAATATTATCCCTTTACTCTTATCATTCCACATAACTGCTAATAGACGTATCTCCACAGCTCCCAAAGCTGATGATCTCTGGTAATAGACGAACGGGAGCAAAAAAAGATTGAGCGAGCAAACCCTTGGGATAGAAGCTCAATGAAGCAGCTACAGTTGAGATCGTTGGGATGAAGCTTATTAATTGCACACGTTTGCTATATACCACATATACACAAAAACGCTGACGTGAAGCACCTTGGGCTTCTGGTTAATGAGGCAGAATATTCCTTAGTTTCGACTATGAGACGAAAGCTTCTTAAAGCCCCTGAACCATTGCTGGTGATTAGCTCAATACATTAAACTTAATCAGGAACCTGTCGTTCACTTTCTCCAAGGTTGCGAAGGGTGAAGTCATGCTTGGTAAGCTGATAAGACATCAAAACGGAGGTGTAAGACACTAGAAAATGATCAGGCAGGTTTTATTGGCTAGTTTTAAAGGAATTCATTAAACATAAGATTGATGGTTTGAAATTATAGCGTTAAATTAAGTTTTACCAACATCAGCAGTTTTAGAGATGCTTATGCTATTCAGTTATTGCCATTTTTACAATAATCTTGCCTTGTAATTTAGAATTTATATGTTTTACTTCGGACTGAAAAAAATCAGAGCATGTAGTATATCAATCAGTATTATGAAAGCCCAGAATTTGTTTTTTTAAAAGGGACATATACTGTAGTCCCTTGAAAACATAACTCGCACTGTAAAATATACTTTTTTGAATTAAGGTAGATTACATTTTTTTCCATATTATTTTACATTTTTTACCACATTTAAAAAAAAAAGTGTAAAAATAATAACATCAAATTGCAGTTTTATGCAAATTTTTACATTGTGTTGGTCAATCTTTTTTACCTTCAATTTTGTCTATAGGACCAAAAGGGTCCATAAATCATGTTTGAGGAAGCACATCTTATAGCGTTCATAGCATCATCTATCTCTACTATTCTCAAAAAAGGGGGCTTTGTCCTTTGACGTGTTTACATACTAGAGTTTTCTCCAGTTGTTTCATTGATCTCAGATGTTTGTCTGTTAAGGCATCACCACATGCAAAAACACACATCATAATAAAGAAGCTTCTAGTGAAACGCGATGGGTGTGCTTGAGTCACATCAGGGGTTAAAGTTTCTCAGAGCTTGATAAATCATCAAAATCACACCAGATGTCCTGATCCACCCTCCGCTGAACTCCAGCCCAGAGTTCTCCTCTGCTGTTCCAGTCATCCCGGCCAAACGTCCCGTGCTTTGCTTATCTTCTCATATCGGATTGAGTTTTGAATCACTGCTCACTTGAAGCCAAACTCAGCTGCCATTCAGCTGGCTGTGTGGTCCGCTGTTACCACATTGACACGTAGCACAAAAGAGCACCAGTGACAAGGAAAGATGCCCAATTCGCTGCCAGCTAGTTGCTCCAACGAACAGAAGATGTAGTGTCTGGAGGATTATTTGCTGATAGTAGGATTTGCAGTATTTACATTTGATAGGATGAAGAGCTGCAGCCGAACAATGACATGTTGAGATTAAACCAAGTTAGTTTAACGGCTACATTTGGATTTCTGGTTGTGCAAAGAACTTTTTTTTGGCAAACAAAATAAACAATAAACAAAAAACTGTTATTGATTAAGTTTGTTGTGGTCTGTAGGATTTTTGTGGGAAAAGTTTATAAAGTAATCTACAGTTTTATGTTTCAAACAGAAATGACAATAATAAAGACGCAAACTAACTTATAAAGAAAATGGTTTGTAGTAAATGAAATTGGTTTATTTTATTAACCCTCAACTTTTCAATGGAAGTGTATATCTAAACGTAAATATATCCCCTTAATGTGCTGTACTGGTTACGGTATTTTTTGCTCTACTTTGGCACATAAACAGCTGGCAAAGGGCTAACATTTCCACACACAGATGTACTTGTATAACTTGTTTATTTTTTTTATTTACTTTTATAAGGTGAAGTCAAGTAGAGAGCTCGGTTACTGTGACCTCTGAGCGACATTTGATGTCTTGTATGTAAAAATTTGAAAGAAATGAATTTGGAAGCGATCCTCCTGCTGTCACTTGTCTTTCTCCCTGAAGATGTTTTTCTTATAGATGGCTTGGGGACTGTAATTTATGTGTTGGATTATTATTAAAATGTGTTTTGACATGTGACTGCTTTTTGTCTATGATACCGTTGCCAATTCCTCTCTTGTTGGATTGACATATAGGACAGGTTGTTTAGTCTAACCAAATTGCTTATGTGGCTCTTTTTTCATGGAGGAAAATCTATAATTCACTTTCTTATAAAAATATGGCATTAAAATGAACTGTAAAGTCAAACACAGCCGCAGAGATCCAGTAATGACAATGTCTTTCTGAACCTTCTAGGGATGTTACAATATCAAAATCTCACTGCACGATAATACCTCCAGGATACGATATTTATTGCGATATTTTAAATGACAAATGATAACTTGGAAGCGTGCCATAAGTATCCTCTTTTCTTTGTCCTCTAATTATAACTGTTGCTTAGAGGTATGAGTTATGAGATGGGTCAGATAACCTAAAAATCCCTTTTATAAAATAAAATAAAGGCTCAGAAGACCTATCGTTTCATACAATCATGTGACCACGATAATATTGAGACAATTTGCTATTGCGATAACACGATATCGATAATATTTTCATATCCCTAGAACCTTCTAGTCTCGGTGATGATCTGCACCATTTGTTTTATAGAAACAAACAAAATTGTATGGATTGTTGAAAATAGTATTTTTGTGTCCTTCAGGTGTATTTTTAGACCCTATCGTGTAGCCACTCTTTAGCAACCGCCAGGCAACCATCTATGACTTTATAGCATTGTGCCGTACGTTTTATGTTTGGTCGGAATTGTTTTCCATACCACCTTTATAAAAAAGCTTGGTTCACAGGCGCATTCCCTCACGAAAATCTGGGTTCTTAGTACAGACCTTGTAAAGGGTTTTATTATAATTCCATTGAGTGGATTTTGTTTGTTCTTTTGCTTTGATGTCTTGGAATTATAGTTTGTTGCCTTTGTTAGGATTAAAGGTTGTGAAACATCGCTTACAAAAATGGCACAAGGCAAATTGTGAAAAATAAGGCACATGCCACAGGGCCTTTACTCCAAAACAATTAATAAAAAAGTCTGTAGCTTGTTTTGACTAGCTTTCCGTTCAAAATATTAAAAAAGCCACATTCAGAAATGCAAACGTGTTTTTAGTTTATAGCTTATATCTTGACTTGTTTTTTCATTTTTTGTTTATATTTGTTTACATTCCTTCCTCTGAAAAACAAGTCTTAATATACATTCCTTTTTGTAGCGTTGACTGGAAATTCCCCCAGGTCTGTAGAAGATTTCATTAGAAAGAATTTGGGACAAGTAACAGGCCCCTTATTCAATGACAGGTCAAACACTTAGGTCCTTGTGCCTGCTGTATGTTGATTTACAGATAGCCTTTATGTCTGACAGCTTATAAAGGGTCATGCTTTACATTCTTCTCCGGTGCCTCTCTTCTGTGAGGATGACCTTCATGCTATCTGTCTATCAGGAAAGGCCAATGATGGAGGAGGGGAACTTGAGGCCTGTGTTTTTGCTGATATACATTGATTTCAAATAAGCCGAAAGAGACTGCTGTGTTGTCCTTTGAACATATTCTAATAATAAACCTTAAGCATGTGTTTTACATTTGTATATTGTGTGCAAAGTGTGTGGAGTTGAGACATAGAGATGTCATTCTGTCTTGTCCCTGTGGACTGGGTAGGGGTTCTCAAAACACAGTCCAGACAGGAAGTGGTTTGGGCGAAAGGGGAAGCCTAGTGGGGCTGGTCCACTTCAGAGCAAAGCCTGGCCCCAGTGGGACACATCAAACCCGTTTGATGTTCCTCACAAAAACAGGTTCTCATGATCCCGCGAACAGCTGGACGGTAATAAAGCACATTGAAATGTTTCAAACCATCGAGCGTAAAGCTTCCATATTAGCGCTCCCAATGTCAAGTCCTGTTTATTAAATCATCTTGCTGTTGTTGTCCAAAAAGAGAATCTAGATGCATCACCCTACGGTTACAAAGCCAGAGGGTCTCGCCGTTCCAAACTTCAAGTGACATTATCTGAACAGTGGGGTTGGGGTTTGCGCTTTTATGTGACTGTATATCTCAGTTAGGAATCAAAGCTCATTCACTTTCAAGTCGACCTGAGGCCAAACAAAAAGGAGACAGCCATGAAAATCAGACAAGCTTCAAGTGGAAGAGAAGAAATTAGTTATTTCATTTTTGTAGATATCAGTGGTGAAAGGGTTGGTGATTTTATTTTAATTATAAAATACCACCGGCATCTTTTAAAAAGATCTTGGGCTTACGGTTGCAACAGCACGTTTTTTTAAACTATACCCCCACCTTTTTTCGATAAAGCTTTAGGTGTTCCTGGAGGTCTTGTAAAGCCTGATTTGCTAACACGCTGTAGCTAATTGAGAGGGGCTTCTCTCCTTGTACACAATAGCAGCTGAGGTCCAGAGATGTCATGCCTGCTCTAATCAACATCAACTGCTTGCAAATTACCAACACATGCTGCCCACTTAGTGCCGGAGGTGGGAGTTAGGCAAGTGCCTGAAAGTCCCACCAAAGGCAAGACACAATAAAGTCCCTGAACTGGAAAACTGTGATTTCCATGATGGCTTAGGCTTGATTTAAATTTAGATATTAGATAAGTTGTCTTTGAGTTACTGCTCATTGGAATTATTTTCCTGATCGAAGGTTCACACAAAAAAACTTTATTTATTTACCCTAATGTCATTAAACCTGTATATGGCTACTGTCCTTCTGAATTCTTGTATCACTATATTTTGTAGTTATCATAATTATTAGTCACCCTTTATGTTGGTCACTGTGTTTTGCAAATAACTAACTAATAAAACGTCACTACTTAACTTTGTCAACACGGTATTTAATCATTTAAAAAGTACAATGTTTTTTCCATTTCCTGAAAAACAGCAAATATGGACTTTCAAGGTTTCACTAGGACAGTGACGATATGACTCTTTCTTCTGGGAAACACTAAAGTAGATATTTTGAGAAGTGTCACGCTGGTTTTGTGTCCATACAACTGAAGTCAATAGGTGGTAATGTTGTTCAGTCACAAAAATTCTTTAAAATATCATTCTTTGTGTTTTGCAAAAAAAAGAAAGTCATACAGGTCTTGAATAATAAACGATTAAGGAATTTTCATATTTAGGTGAACTATATGTAGAACACAATTTTTTTTACACAATTAGTACACATTTTTTTACATGCATGAAACCCATGCACATGTTTATACACCTTATCAAAAAACAATTCTCATGCGTAAAATAAAATTATATTCTCATAAAATGCTTTTACAAATGCTTAATAGAATTCACAGTAGTACAACTGCACACACATATTAAGAAAGTAAAAAAAATACGAGTTTATCATAAAATGAATTGTGAAACTGGCTTTGCATGTGTAAATCGTGTTTTATGTGTGAATTATTAATGAAACTTAAATGCTCCTATCCCTTTAACTATCCCTTTAAGTAAGCATAAATGTTTGTTTTAACATTCATACAATTATTCTAATAAATTATTCCAGTGAGTTTCAGGATTTAAAGTGTTTGATGGGGTGTTGTTGAAGACCGACTTTGTTTTGATGTCTGGAAGTACCTTAAATTAATTTATGAAAAATGAAAATAAATGAATAGGAATATGAAGTAAATATAAACTTAATTGTTCTATTATAACCAAACACAGACCGGAAGTTAACTTAATGCCATTCATGTGCGTCGGATAAAACCATATAAGATATTCCAGTTATTCTTCCGTATACTTGTGCATGTTTGGTCTGCATTAGTGTGGCTGTAAACAGAGTTTGGAAGCTTGTCAAATATACAAAAAATCTGTTCTTCCAATTAGCAACGTGCCGTTACAACCATGATTTAGATAAAGACAAAAATTCACCCGTTTCCCCTCAGGAACCCGTAAATCTAGCCGAGCAGCCCGTCCCTCACGGTGAGGAAAAGAACACGTGTGGACCACGACTTAAATTTCATTAGCAGACCAACCTCTGCACCTTCTGTTAAGAAGGAATGGAATCTCAACGTGGAAATGAAATATTCGGTCTTCTTTTTTCACAATTTTATTATTTTTCGTTTCTTCAGATTTACGTAGTTGCTGAGTTGACATCTCATTTGAGCCCACTTTGCCGGGCTCAGTGGAAGGCCTGAGTTATGATCGCTGCCTTTACATCCAGCTGGACCCCAGACAGCGTTTTGCTGAGGCTGAATCATTTCTAATGGGGGAAGCAGATGATCTTATTTTTGGCTACGCTGTAGGTACATTAACATCATTTATTCCAGACTGGTTTTAAACTTTTATAGTGGGTGGCCTTAGCGTTTGAAGCTGAGACCAGAAGTCGTCCCGGACACGGAAACTAACCGACCACTCAGCAGCGACTTTTATATAAAGGGTATTCAAGCCTATTCCAGCCTGGGTCGGTGCGTTAAGCATTATCAGAGGAATCACATTTGCATTCTTGTGAGATTGCTGCTTATTGAGCTGCGTTTATTATTAATACACACGTCACCCTTATGTCATTCCAAAACTGTGTGACTTTCTTTCTTCTATAGAACACATAACTACAGAAGATATTTTTCAGAACGTCGGCAACCAAACAACATTGGACCCCATTGACTTGGACACAAAACCACAGAGCCGTTTCTCTGAATATCTTCTGCTGTGTTCCACAGAATAAAGGCTCATATACTGGTTTTCAACAACATGAGGTTTAACAAATGACATAATTTTCATTTCCGGTGAACTGTCCCTTTAATACCCTGTCCATAATTTAAAACAATTTACCATGTTTAAATACAGGGATATAGTATATGGCTGACTTGCTAGGCTCTGTTCTCATGAGTATTTTTGTCCTAGCCATGCTTGATATTTGTCTAGCTTTCATTCTTACCCATCATCCTTTGCTCTAAATTTCTGTTCTGGTGCACTTTGATGACACGGTTGGCGCACACGCTATTTCATCCACAAGGTTCTGAGATTTTTCAGGCTTTAAGTCTTGTCACAAGCAGCTTTACCTTCAGAGGCGGTAGTCACCAACGCTAGAAAACCAATATGGTTGATGAGGGAACACTGGCACGCCATGTAATTTTATCTACATGCATGCCTTGCTTTGTAGATTTATGCTGATAACCACCAATGATACGGTTCAGTCTTTTGGCACGGCCGATGCTCGGGAACATCTGAGAAGCCTGCTGACTGCTCATTAACAGATTTTATTATTAGCAGACCTCAGTTACTTGCATGTCTTCTGACATGTCGAACAAATCGATACAGGTATCATAACAGAGACACCTTTCAAATTTACATTTTGCAATGCCCCTTGTAAAGAATTGAAATGCATGCTTCTCTACATGTTTTGAGACATTCAAAAGATGCTCGACCACAGTATAACGCGAAACCCAGAAAGCCCAAACTGTGAAACTGTTACGTCTGTCACTTTTTTCAATTTTAGCCATCATTCTCTGCGGTTGGCGGGTCCTAGCTCATGACGGTTTTGTGACTTGGGTCCCTGTGTTTGTTTACAACATGTGTTATTCACGAGTGATGGGCTGCTGCAAACATCCAGCCTGCTGCTAGTGACATGGGGTTTTAATTATGGCTGAGTCTGTGAATAGTTTTTTTTAAATGTCCGCAGCCCGGAGCCTAGCAGACCTTAGCTCCTCACGGAGGCCCCGAACAGAGAGGTTCTTGTGCAGCCGCCGCGTGAGTGCGTCAGCTCTCACGGGAAAAATTCGAGAAATGCCGTGTCCTAACAGTCAGGTCTGTTTTCTGTAAAGGACATTACAGTCGAGGAGAGAAAGCTGCAGTCTTCGGTGCTGTAAAAACCGCCGGGTGGTATTGCATTATAGAGTGATTGAGGTGATCTGTCTTCCTTTTGTAGCCCTGTTAAACTCTGTCACACCTTTAACTAGCAGCCCAGCAGTTTGGTTCATGCGCTATGTTCTTTGGCTGGTTTTCCAAGCTTGTCAAAGGTTCCTGATGATGAATACTTGAGGAACAGTCACATGCTGTTTTGACAGGTCTCCTAGATGCCTACACATGCCATTCTAGGGACATCGGATCCTCTTTTGGACGGATGTTTTCATCACCTCATCAACATCACGCTCTGTCCGCAGGTGGACGTCCATCTTTGGAGTGGTGCTTATAAGAATCCGGTCTACTGTCACTAAGTTTTATAGCTGTATTACCCTGTGCTCTGGGAAAGTGATCACCGATATCCCGTCCCACCAAATCCGCCGGTCTAGAGCGCACATAAGTCAATTGTAAGAGTTGCCCAAATCCGCTGTCGGAATGGGATATTTGTTAACTTATTGGCCAGGCAAGGTTGGAACGGAAGAGACGGAGGAACGAGTGTGGATGGAAATGGGGAAAACGGGAGACGGATCGGCACAGCTGTATTTGTAGCTGAACGGTGCGCCGGGGCAGTCTGGCCTCTTTACGGCTTTGATTGGCCACATCTGGCATCATTACTTCCACATTTAGACCACAAAAGCGGACATCCTATTGAGATTACGCCTTTAGCCAGCTAACCCCAGCTAGCCCAGTGTGAGAATCGACCTCTCCTATGGCCATCAGAGCGCCTTGATAATGTCCAACCCTCGTTACTTTTGTCAGCCGTGCCGGTTATTCGATCCAGATGGAGAAAGCGGCCTTTCGCTAGGAATACCTCATCTAGAGTGACCTTCCCTTGACATATGGGACCTGGTTTTCGTTGCCCTTCACCTGATGGCGGGGTGACACAATGCAAGTGTGAAATGTGATGCCTTCCAGTCCAAGTTTTGATTGTCTTGACCTGGGTAAAATGGGAACAAAGGAGAAAGATAGGGCGACCATGAGAGTACGAAGCAGAGGTGTTTTGAGGAGTGGAGATTTTGGGATCTGCACCCCTCCCCCAGAAAAGCAGTGTTTCCTGCCATGCCTCTCAGCTGAAATCAGATTCCGAAC
The DNA here is from genome assembly GCF_015846415.1 of Triplophysa dalaica. NCBI lineage: Eukaryota > Metazoa > Chordata > Actinopteri > Cypriniformes > Nemacheilidae > Triplophysa > Triplophysa dalaica. The sequence goes on along the minus strand of NC_079547.1, from coordinate 20,852,732 downwards.
CTCGCTCGGCCCTTGTTTTTCTTGGCACGGGCGGCGTGCAGACGCTCGTGTAAAACTCCTGTCTGAGGCGTCCTCTGTTTTTCTCCTGCCTCTTTTTCATCGCCGTCTCCTCGCACACCTCCGTTTTTCTAATTCGTTCGAGAAAAACATCATCTCAAGCGCTCTCTTGCCAGTGCGTTTTTGGACGTAACTTGATCTGTCCTCACCCTGCACACATTTTAATAATATTTAAACATCTCCAGATGCAATTTGGAAATAAAACGGCCCAAAATGTTAGCTAGAGGCTTTTGCGGTTTCACGCTTTCGATTTTGAGCATTGACTGTTGGGCCATGTGAGACCTTTCCTCGTTCTCTGGTGGCGGTTAACTTGATGGCCATTATTTATATACAGGACTCAAAGGAAAACACATTTGCTTGCTAACAAAGATTAACCGTTAGCTAGACACAGTTTGTTAACAAAGATAATCTTAATGCATTGTTATTTGGCAATGTAGTGTTTTTGTTGTCCTTTTTAACTTTGGGCAAAAAGTGCCTATATAGCTTGTCTATATATACATACAATGTATAGTGCTGTATGTATATACATTTTATTTTTATTTATTTTATATTTATTTGTGCACAGCATATGTGAGCATTAAGTTTTTCTCTGACGTTGTTTCGAAAATAAGACAATACTAAAAAATGTTTACATTTGCTTCGTGATAGTTCACCCAAAAAATGAAAATTCTGTCATCATTCACTCACTCACCCTTTTGTAATGTCAAACCTGTTTGACCTTCTTTCTTCTCCGCACAACTCAAAAGAAGATATTTAGAAGAATGTTATTAACCTGCACCCATTAATTTGCAGTGGTTTTGTATCCACACAATAGAAGGCAATGTGTGCTGCTGCTGTTTAGTTACAAACTATCTTTTGTTTGTGTTCTCCGAAAAAAGAATGTCAGATAGGTTTGAATGACTAGAGGTTGAGTGGGCGATGACAGATTTTCCATTTTTGTGTGAACTATTACTTTAAGTTAATTAAGTAAATCTATGCCAATGGGAATCAAAAAAATAAAAATAATTAAAGTGAATTAAGGTAGTTTCTTACCCAATTGCAGATATCTTTGCTAAATGTATCCAGGTTAAGAATTTTTTGACATTTGTACTGGAAAACAAGTTAGAAATTCTTAGTAAACATTTTTGCAGTGTAAATAGCAAAAAAGTAAACAAAAGTGCAGACTGCCGTTAGCATACCAACGGCCGTTTCTCAGCCTCTGGCTCAGGAAAATTACCACCTTTGTGTTTGAAGAACCATAAAAAAGTGTCTCTGTCTCCAGTTGCAAAGGTGTCTTATTTGCACTAATACACAGTCTAGTCATGTAAGTGCAAGTGTATGTGAGCGGTAGAAGTGTGGTTCTTTCTGAAGGGGAGGGGACAGTAAAACAGACTGAGCTCATGAGGAAAGTTAAACAGTCCCACATTTGAGTCAAACCTCTGAGCTATATTTAGTCATTACATTCAGATGCAGCTATGGTCGACATCTCACTTGCTGACTCGAAACAACTCCACTTTGGCAGGCGCTGGCACATGCTGACTATTTTTGCAGAAGTTTTAGTGCTGTTCTATTGGAGGTCTGTCACAGTGTTTGAATAAGTACGGAGTAGAGTTGATGGATTAAATGCCTGTGACATTTCTCTCAGATTCAGTCCTATGAAGCCTTTTAAAAACAGGACTGTGTGAGGATGAAGCAAATTTATTAGAATGAATTTGAATGCAAATCATGTTGTCAGTTTCTGTTGTGTTTTGTGTCTTCTCAGTTTGCTGGAATAAATGTATATTCACAGATAGCATTATAAACTAAAAATTAAAATGATTTCATCATTACACATCTGTAAGACTTTCTTTCATCTGCAGAACACAAAAGAAGATATTTTGAAGAACGTTGTTTGCCAAGCAGCATTAGCTCCCATTGACTTCCATTGCATGTACACAAAACCACTTAGACATTTCTCAAAATATCTTCTTGTGTGTAACACTGAAAAAGATACACGCCTGACCATTTAAAGAGACTTCTGTCACACCAAACGCAAGAAATCAGACCTCTGAGGTCAGGTTTTGGAGTTCTGGAGTTTACCACGCTCTTTGGATGTCCTTCTCTTCTTCTCTTACCTACAACAGTGCTTCAAATCAACTCCATATGATGTTCAATGAAGCCCAAGTCACCAAAATAAAAAAATGACTCATGCACCGTTTTCCATTGTTTTCCAAGTGTTTGGTTTTAACAGAGGGGTGTGTCGAAAAATCAGAGGGGAGGGTTCAGGAGTTGTTGAGAGACATGTCATTGCATGACATCATCTGTTCAACCCCTACTTGGCAATGCACTTTCCCATAGTAGGAAAACAGTCATACAAACAGGAATATTGTAGAAAAATAAATGAAAAGGGTCAAAGAGCAATGCGTACACTAAGAAATAAGTCTCGAATACACAGCTGTGCAATTTGTCTTGAACATGCTTCATTTTACAATCCCTAACGTATGCACCACAATCATTAACTGCTGGTTAAAGCCGTTGTTTTGTTTTGCTGTGAATGACCGCGCTATAACTAGTTGTATGTGCTGGTGGGGTTAAGGGGGGTCTCAGGCAATGCTTTGTGGGGGGTTGAAATGAGTTATATGAGAATCCAGTACAAACATAACAAAACACACACACACAGCAAAAGAGTGCGTGTCTCTCCAGCCTTGGCCAAATTGAAAGCCTCTGTCCCTGCATTCAGTACCAATTAAATGCTCCCCTTTGTGGCCGGGCCGAAACAGCTGTAATGACTCCACCGAGTCTGTTAAGACCAGGATAGAGCCGGGCCCCCTCTGCGCTCCAAAAACACACCCACACACACACAGTGTGAGAGAGTATGATGGAACGAAAAGAAAGAGCAAACAGCAAAACTTAGATAAGAGGCAAAAATCACATCCAAATGTTTACGCAAGAGGCTGCCGCGCTACTTCACTCGCCGTTATCTCGCCTATATAATAACGCACAATTATAGAAGAGATAGCGGCCCGCGGACAACAGGCCGGTACTAGAGGAAATGAGAAATAGCTGGTAAACAAACACTTCGTAGAGTGCACTTTGATGTAAAACACGAATCTCATAAAGGCTGGGTCAAATCCTGTTTGTTTACAAGACATTTTTCTTCGAAGCACATGCTAAAGACAAAGAAGTTGTATGTACGGAGCTTTTCGTTCTTGTTATCGTCTGACAGCCATCCTAGCCTGTTTCAATAAGCACAATTTTTCATCTCAGTCGAAGCTTTCTTTAAACAGTTCAGAATGTTCAGTTTGACATGATTGAAATAATAATAACAAATTTTATGCTAGAAGGCCCTCAGTCTGGGCGTAATAAGAGGAGTATTCCCTTTTGCGGGCCAATGTTTAAAGTGTAATTTGTCTAGTAGCGTCTCGTCCAGCGGAGATGATGATAATACTCCTTTCACTGGACGATGGCAAGGCAAGCTTGAGATAAACTGATCCAGGCTAAATTTAAACCTGCGGACAGACATGACGCGCCAGCGGTGCATGTCTCCATTCGGCGCTCGGCTCGCTATGCATGACTCAATACATTTCTATAGCGTTCTGTATATCAAGTTAAGGGATCTTTTGGTGCGTTTCAGCAGAGTTACGTAATATGGTCGGATTTGGAAGTAAAGGGAAAGGGCCTTTTCATGTTCACGATAAAAAGTGGGGGAGAAAAATAAGATTGTAATCTTTAAAGACCCTGTGAAATCACTTGAGGAGCGATGAGTTCTTTCAATGAGTTTCATTTTTTAATAGCGGATCAGCTTGTTTCCAATTGGCTTTGAATTTATTAATAATTTAGCTAGAATTAAATTAAAAAGGTCGATGCAATAACTTTTCCCTTCGAAATGTTAGCAAAAGCATGTTCAGCTTTTTGTTTATCTGGATCTCATGTATGTTTGTAAAGTGTAAACAGATCTTTCATGATATGCAACCGATCAACACCACATTTACTCACTATATAATTTCCATAAAGCCTTTGAAATATATATTATTTTACTGTATTGTGGAGTGAAATCTTTATTGTCTGGTTTGCCGAGTGCCCTTAAGAATTAGATTCAGTCTTAATGTCAGAGTGAAGAACAAAGCGCTCAACGTTCTCGCCTTGTATCTGTTTTTGTCTGTCTCTTTCCCTCTCTGTCTCTACCTCTTCATTACGAGACCCCTAATCTGTCTTTGAAGAAGACGGCAAGGATTAAAACAGAACCCTGTTGTTACAACATCAGTCACTCACTGGTGCATGTGTGTATAGATGGGGGCGGGTCTGATAACCATTCAGTCAGACAGTGGCTTTTTAGAAGTGTTCTTGAAAAGAAACGGACATACTAATCCTTCCCTCTGTTGAGATGTCATGCCTCATTTAGTGGACAATACATGTTGACTTTTGTCAGGTTTTACAGAAGTTGTTTAGATGTTCTACAGCTTGGACATTGTCATTTTTTATCCCACTTTAATGTGCTGAGAGACAACTATAAGTAAACAATTTCTTGGTTAATGTCATTGAAATGTAAACAAGTTGGGTTTGAGTGGACCAACATGTTAACTTTTAGCGCTGCCAATGGGTTGAGTCTGGGGCGTGGCAAACACAGGCGTGTTTGGAAAAACTTGTTTGGAATAATTGTTTTTGCGATGTGTGCTACTCGTGGGGAAAAAACTCATCTTATAAGCTTCTCCTACGCATTCGTGTTTTAGGGGAAAAAGTGACATTTTCAGTAACAAAACAAAGGTTTAAGAAATGAAAGTGAATTGTTTGTTTGTTGAACTCTGTTGTCCTTCTTAAACCTTGTATCTCCATATTTCTGGATTTATTTTGCCATGAATCATTATAAATAGTCATGCTTTGTTTGTCACTTGGTTTTGCAAATAATAAATAATAATAAAAAAGTGCTTACTTTGGCAACACTGTATTTAATTACTTTTTGAGTTTTTGGAAAGACGGCAATGAAATTAGAAAATTGTAGTCATAAAACGTATATATTTTAAGCTACAAATGAAACAGAAGTGTTTTTGGACAATTGTAGATCATTTTAGACTTGTAAAATTCATACAAATTTATTTTGTTGGCACACTTTGCTAAATTGACAAAGCCGAGCACAGTTTGTGACATTTTTGAGGTATCTGGAGATGAATTATAAGCTTAAAATTATAGACTTTTTCTCAGGAGAACGACTTGTCGAGCAAGATTCTCACCCAACGTCTCCGTTTGTACCCATTTGACAAGTAGAAAACATGAAAATCTGGATATGTGCGTGCACGCTTTTAGTCTGCCAGCTCTGTTAAGGCCAGTGTCCTTCATTAAACACAGTCAGTCATCTCCAAATAAGGCAAACACTGTGCCCTTCATACGCTTCCAGCCCCCCGCTGCACTGCCAACAAGTGTGCATTTAACACCATTATAAAACCAGACCCTCCAAACCTCAACACACTTACGCTTTGCAGTCCAGTTTCAAGAGAAAAGTGCTATTGTTTGTGGTTATTATTGCTTATGTTTGGGGTTAGACGTTGGTTCAAATCTCTACCCAAAGAGTGCATCTTATTGCGTTTGTTTTTACCTCAAATCTTGGTCAGGGGAGGTGTTGCTAAGCATGTTTTTGCTTGGCAGTCTCTAAAAACAGAGCATCTGTACAGCTACATACATTAGTCGACCCCCTTTGGCAACTGTAGCGTCAAGTTTTACAAACACCACTCGGATAACAAATGTTAAAATGTGTTTACTGTGCCCTGTGTCTAACTGTGGCTTCATTTGTGGGTTAACCTCTCTTTTTTGTCTCTCTGTTTCTCTCTTCAGGTAAGAATTGAAATCTGAATCTTCTCGCCTATAAAAGCACTCCCTTTCCATGTAAGTAGCATTGTAGTTTCTACTGTACTATTCAGTGCAGGCATGTGATATACCCTGGATAGTGTTGTTTTGACAAACCCTTGGGCAGTTGTGTCTTTCTGAATGTCAAGAGCTAAGCTCACTTCTTCAATATCTTGTAATCCTGCTGTCAGGCAAACAAAGCCTCTTTGCAGACGTGAGATGATACCATCTTCCTCTGTTCGTCTGCTTTCACAAAAAGGAGCCGTTTACCACCTGTAATCTTCTCAGAGCGCCAGCGGCAAAGCCATAATACATCCTTAACCTTTATTGACCGCTGCATTTGCATAATCGCCGGTTAAATAGCAACTTCCCAGGGTCTTTGTAATTGCAGTTGAGGCGATACGCCGGAGGTAGACCATCATGGGAATACTCGATTTCGATGAAACCGGCGTGTCAGGATTTAAAGGATAAAAGAACGAGAGTAGGCCTTTGAGCGGGTATGTGCGCTTCTCGCTTCTGGGGCCAAGAGATGAGAGACTGAAAACCCTGCTTGTGCAGGTCTAAAGGGCCGACGAGCTTCGGGTCACAGGGGGCATTGTGTTGAGCACTTAACCTTAGATTGAGAGACCCTCGCCTCTGCACGCAGCGTTATCTGCAGCAGACGTTACCTGGGAAGACGTGCTTGGCTGGAACGCAGAAGAGATAAGAGGCCTTCAGGAGAGGGAGGAGAAATAACACAGCCTCCTGCTGTCTGGTGGTGGAGAGGAGATTGACAGGCGGGAGATGAGAGTGCAGTCAGCCATGATGGGGTATAGGAGTTTATTACATGTGTGTTTTTAAAGAAATACTTTTATTTATTGATTTTTTTATCTTTCATATACTGTATAATAAAATCTAAAGATATTCATTCAACATTTTGATTTGGAAACAAATGTGCTGTTGGTTAGAAAAGATAAACGTTTTGCGTAGTTTAAAAGCGGAAACAGGAATTTCTTCTGGACCAGTGTTGGACCAGCATTGTTTATGTCTTCCTGAATGGTCTATACTTCTTTAATACATGTTCCTAGTACTTTTAAGATCAGAAGCATTAATGAAATATCCCTTTTTGATTTATCAGACTTTTCAATGAATATTTATCCGTGCAATATTTAAAGGTGTAGTCTGTAATTTATTGAGCAATATTTTGTGATTTATAATTTGGAGGTAATTCAAGTAATCTGCAATTTAATAAAAGTTATTAAATTTAAGATAATATTTATTTATCAGTGTAAATTATGTACGTGTGTGCGTACGGCCATCTCTGTGTTTAAATGCATATAGATATATTCTTTCAGTTAGGTAAAAATAATTTTTCAGCAAATTTATAATGTATAATATTTATAAAATTGTAACTAAACAAATAATTTTTGCTTACTGTATGCTTACTGCATGGCTCAGTTTAAAATCATTATTATATAAATAAATAAATATATATAGGCATTATATTTTAAATATATAATACTTTATTATTATAATTAAATCAGATCACTTTAAACTTTTTATTACTTTTATTAAATTGCAGATTGCAGACATACTTCTGAATATTCAGTGAGGCAAAAACATTTGGTCGGATAATTTATGACAACTATGTAATCAGATTTTCCTGCATATTATCGCGAAACTGATTAAACAATATATTAAACTGTAGATGAAGAAAGCTTACATTAATTGTGTCAAGTGTGATATATTCCTGTGTCGACATCTTTTGTTTCTTTAACAACATTCCTGTTACACCAACATTGTGTTGAGTATAATGTTGTTTAGTCCAAACCTCAACCCTTGTCCTTAAATCTGATGGGAATGTTAATTTTGCGATCAGGAATATGTCCTATACTTGGCAAAGTCATTGTAAGCTTTGGGAAAGGTTCACCCGTTTGTCTATTCCTCTCATTAGACGGCTGTTGCCTAAGTAGCCAATTAACAAGTAACAGTTGGGTAACAGTGGTTTGGTAAACAGCTCAGAGCTCTCTGCTAATGCTTGAGTCTAATAAGACCCATATGACACTAAATACTGCCAGTTCCATCCCTTCGCTTTTACATTATTCAGCTGTAACTTGTTTCTAGAGAATATTAGTTCACTTAGATTTCTGATAAAATCTATCACATCAGTGAGTGGCCATTGGAGCTAATATTTGAGTCTTGGATTAGAGAAGGCTGTTTGCCTGTAAAACCAAGTCAAAAGAGTCAATTTATGCTGTGTCAGGTCTTGCACTGGACATTTTCTTTCCAAACCAAAATGAATCTAGTTTAGACCAATGCAAATCAAATAAATAGAGAGTAAAATCTTAAGTAAATAATTTATTGCTGCCCTAGCCAGTTTTTTAGATATACCATATTAATGGATGGAAAAGGCTGGGTTTGGATGCTGTAAGGAGTCATTGGTAGCTGTGCAGTAGTTTTTGGGACTGCTCTTCTTTGCAGAGAACAAAGATTGATGGGTGAGGTCATAAATGACATGCGTGTCAGGCAGTTCATGTTTACTTCCTGCTTGCATGCTTTTCTTGATGTAGCGTTGCAGAAGCTCCAGCACTTTGGGGCAAGAGAAACACAGGATGTCTGAGCTCTGTGAGGAATTATGATGGATTGACTTTATTAAGAGTAGAACGAAGCATCTGTGGGGAATCAAGGGTGACAAACCATGGGGCGAACAAGCGACCCTGCAAAATTTAGAGGAGTTTTAAAGCTTCATGCAAACAGCAGAGAAATCAGCAGGACGGCAGATGTGTGATTGGATTTGTATGTAGCGAGACAACATTGAATAAGAGGCCAAGAGATAGAGAAGATAACGAACTCCATCTACTCAAAGCCATCTGCTATCATGGTGGTCTTTAAACACTTTCTTTCTTCCTTCCTTTCTTTCTTTCTTTCTTTCTTTCAATCTTTCTTTCTGTCTGTGTCCATCCATCCTTTCTGTCAGTCATTATTTCCTTTCTTCGATTGGTCCGTCCTTTCTGTCAGTCATTCTTTCCTTTCTTCCATTTGTCCGTCCTTTCTGTCAGTCATTCTTTCCTTTCTTCCATTGGTCCGTCCTTTCTGTCAGTCATTCTTTCCTTTCTTCCATTGGTCCGTCCTTTCTGTCAGTCATTCTTTCCTTTATTCCGTCCATCTGTCCTTTCTGTAAGTCTTTCCATTCTTCCGTCCAGCTGTCATTTTTGTCTGTCTTTCCATCATTCTTTCTACCGTCCATCCTTTATGTCTGTCTGTCTGTCTTTCAGTCATATTTATTTCTTTCCTTTCTTCCGTTCGTCCGTCCTCTCTGTGTGTCTTTTTGTCATTCTTTCTTTCTGTTCTTCAATCCTTCCTGTCTGTCTGTCTCTGTGTTGTTTCTTTCTTTCTATTTCTTTCTTTTCTTAAGTTCTTCAGTCCGTCCGTCCTTTCAGTCTGTCTGTCTGTCTGACTGACTGACTGTCTTTCTTTCTTTCTTTCTTTCTCTCTCTCTCCCTCTGTCTCGTTCTTTCTTTATGTCTTTCTATCTTAGATGTTTTCAAAACCCAGTGACACATAATATAATTTTTTCAAAAATACAGAGATACAAGGTTTCAGAAGGAAAGCAGTGAAATGGCTAAATTAACTATTAGCACCATATGGAGACCTACAATGTACATGTTTGAGTTTAGAGTGACTTGACTGAAATGTTTTTGTGATCTAAAAAATGCATGCATGCGTGTTGTTATATAACTGTAAACTGTATACGTTAGACCCCCCAGGCACCTACACATGGCAACTGAATACATGTGTCGTCCCTCTTAGACTTGAGAGCTAAATCCTTTTCTGTACACACTGAAGGTTGAACCAAAATGTCAATTACATAAAACACTACCTTTTGCACTAAAATCATTGCAGAGGGTAAGGTATATCTTTCTCCACTGTTTTTGTAACCATCCACCCTGGAGACTACTAGCAACCATATATTAAGGTCCAAAAGAAACATGGTGTTTAAAAACTGTGAATTGCTGCTGTAGTTCTTGCCATGTCATCCATTGTGGGTTCGGGAGTACCTCTTGAGATCTGTTCTCACCCAAAATGAGAAATGGAGGGATTCATACTGTCAAATAAATGCGGTTGTCATTTACAAACCTTTGCAGTGTGTCCTCTACAGTACATAGCCCCCTTGAAACCTCACAAGTATATCTTTCAACCAAGTTTAAGCTCAGGTAATATTTTGCTCTTTTTTCATTGCTGGCTCGTGTTAGTTTTAGGCAGAACTTATGACCGCTGGTTTCCTTTGTTTTTTTTCCACTGGGCTTTCAATCTTGCTCTGCTTACACCAGCACTTCTGATTTCCAAGAAACGGACATCCATAGCATCAATCCTGCTCTATTTCTGTACAAAGATGGTAATTTAGTGTGTACACCGTCATGTGGATTGAAGATTGTAAAGGCAAAGGGAAATACAGAAACCGAGGAAGGCGTTGGTGGAGTGGAACGAAATGAAAGTGTCTCTTGATGTCTTTGGCTGGACTTTAATAGCTCTCTGTGTCTTCTTGATCTGTTCTTTTGTGCTGTCTGAGGGTCAAGCTCTCCAGCTGAGCAGTGATAGCCCTCAAGTTGAGAGGTGTAGGTTAGGTTGGGGCAGCTTTGAGGTTGTTTAGAAGGGTAGAGAACAGCTAAGGGCAATTCGATTGTAGACATGCATGAAGGTGAACGAGTTTATGGTTTTAGGTGGCTGATGGGATACTTGACCTCTGCTGCCGACAAAGTTTTTTACAGGTGGTGCAGTCACTAAGAGTGTAAGTACATCAACACTGTACACATCTGTCAGAATGTCTGCACGCTGCGACCAATAAGAGTAATGCGCCATAATAAATGAGAACGTAGAACTGAATTTTTCCAAGTTTTCTTTGGAATCCCTAAGGGATTGCGTAGGGTTATGTAAGATGGTACAGTAATGTTACAATTTGCATTTCAAGAGATATCGTTTGGTTTGGAGCTCTGTTCTACTCTGGAGGTCTCAGTAGGGTCTTCGGTTTCCTGTTGTTTTTTGCTATTTTGACCTTCGTTTTGTGCCAGCCCTGTCAAGGAAGGTCTCTGTCTAAAAGAGCCTGTGGCTTTCCACCCATTGGCTTCCTGATATTCCCTTCTCTCCGATATCTTTACTTCACCCTTTATTTCTCTTGCTGACCTTACAGAAAAGTTGGATATCCTCCAAGCAATAGGCTCCCATTCGATTTTGAATACTGTGAGAAAACAACACAAGCAAAACATCAAAGATCTTGAGATGTTCTGAAGCTCGCCCATTTGGACGATAATTCAATTAAAACCCAGGAGCGACAGAGACGGGGAAACAGAGACAGGGATATTAAGAGTTGCAGGGGGTGCAAAAGGATCCGCTAATCCCATGCTCGCCTTATCAGGCCGTGAGTCAGGTCTAGCTGGTGGGAATGGCTTTTATTCCGCCACGCTGGTCTGACTTCAAAGGCGGCGTGGGGCCTGCTGTACACCCCCTCTGTATACCCCTGCGTTCATTAGAAAGCAGATTAGCACTAATCTGTTGGAGCACACCTGACGTTCATTGTCGGATGGAAAGCGGCTGTAATGTGGGTGTAAGGGGGATTACTGTGATTGCAGGGGTCACAGCACTAACTAACTCAAGACCTGATCAGGGATCAAGGTGACTAGTGGTTAATTTGTTAATTGGCCACAGGGGACTTAGAGAGGGGATTTAGAGAGGGGGGTACGTGTAGCACGGTATTGAAGTCATAAGTCATTAAGGTATTGATTGTAAAGGAACAGTTCACCCAAAAATCTTAATCCTTTCTTTGTTTACTTACCCTCACGTCATTATGAGCCTATATGACTGTTTTTCTTCTGCAGAATCACAAAGAAGATATTTTACCGGCCCCTATCGACTTGCATTGTTTGGACACAAAACCATTTCTCAAAATATCTTCTTTTGTGTTTCACAGAAAAAGGAGTCAAACAGTTTTTGAATGACATGAGGGTGAATAAATGATGGCAGAATTTTTTAAGCATTAGATGGTTGATGGATGGATGATTGATTGACATACATATTGACATACATGCACTATTGTTAAAAAATGCAGCTGTAATTGACATTACATTTAAATATAAAAAATATACATTTATAAAGATTATTGTTTTTATGTCCTGAATGATTTCCAATTTTCATAGTTATTCCATAGTTTTGTAGAGTTTGTTTGTCTAAAAATATTAATAAAGGATCGGTGATCTTTACGTTTTGAAAGGTAATGTACAGTACCTTTCTAAGTATCAAGATTGCACATACTTGGACGTTAGTGTACCTTACAAAGATGATTGAGTTTGCACATACTTGGTATTATACATACTTTTATATATACAAAACCTTTGTATTTAACATTGTCATGTAACTCATTTTGCTTGTTGCTTCTACAGACATGAATGATGGCTAAAACTATACTTTGTGTAAGCAACATAATAATTCACCTATTAACATATCAATGCGTTAACAGCAAGCTAAGCAGTCATTTATCACTATTTTTAGATTTATAAATTGTACCTTGTATCTGCCTTTCATACTGATATATTCAATAATAATGATGTTACTAAAGGTTTAAGTTAAAGTTTGAGCATGCATGTAGCCTGCATGACTAGATTCATTAGCGTTTGCACATTTTCTGCCGCATGTCTGTGTTGCGATGTGGATCTGTGCTCTCCTTCACCCCAGCGGGAGCGCTGGGCGTAATCTTCTGTTAAGTCTTCACAGGCTGATCTGGATCAGACATTGATCTTTGCCTCCTGCTCATTCACACTCGTCTGTGCTCACACATTTAACTTTTAACCAATGACAGCGAGGGGGCTTAGTGTATATGAGGTGACCACTCTGAGAAATGAAAATTTTGTGTCTATGACTGACTTCTGTGAATCACTTCACTTTCATTGTATGTAGCGTCAATATTTTATGGCGCTCTTGAAGTTTAGACAGAGGTCTGTTGGCGCATAAGTTCCTTGTAGTAACCTCCATTGCATTGAGAAATGACTAACATCAGAGCCTTACTAGTTAAAGAAGTTATTATTCCAAGTTAAAATGTAACCAAGTCCAAGGCAAAGAAAAACATATGGCTAGACGTGGTGTACTCTGTTGTCTAGTTGAGTATTCTAATAAAAACTGTATTTAAACATTTGCCCAAGAAAATTTGAGACCTGAATTGTGTCCGCTTAGGACTCCGCGTGATTCTATTGGCTAAAATAACTTCTAATTGGTGCTCTTTTTAGTGCATGATTGCAATTCTTACAAAATTACATTAATGTTTAAATGATCATTATTGTCTCTTTCACTAAATGCTTCATAAAATAGTACATGGATGAGGCTATGTTTGGTGAAATCAAACAAATCTCGTTCTTACTATTTTATTTATTTAAAATATCAAAAGTGTTGTTTTTGTTTGTTAAGCAGATGTTGACCCAGAAATACTAGCGAGAATACAGCGTATTTAGCTTGCTAGAAGCTAACGGAGCATCGGTTAGCCATAGAACAACATATCGAGATAACAACCTAGAACTACTTCTAGATTGGGTCCTAAGCGGACACAATTCACACGGGGCAGAATTTGTCGTAACACCGGTTGCCAGGGTGTAGCTATGGTGTTTTGACTGCTTAGCTTTAGCATATTCTACTCTATTTTCGGTCTATTTTAACTTACAATTCAGGATCATTTTTATGTTAGGCAGTAAATGTGAATGAATGGCAGTGATGTCACTTTGTGTAAACTCCAAGGAAGTCAAAGAAAACGTTGTTCTTCCAAACACTTAGCTCTATCCGAGTGCTTCATACACGAGGGCTGTGTTCAGAACGCTCTTCCAAGAAAAAGGAGTTTAGCTAGGCTAAGTCATGTATACTTAGCCTCCCTCCTCACATAAACACACTAACACACACACAGGCACAGTTGTCGTTGTGGACGCTGCTTTTTAGGCCACAGATGGCCTGTGTTGGAGATGGTGGTGATTACTGGTGCAGATGAAGCTGTTTACTCAAGACTGCTGGACTCCTGGTTGCAGTGGCCACATTCAGATCCTTTTCCTGCCTCCATGAAGCCAAGCCACACACCCTACAGCAGGCACGACACACTTCTGCACGGACTGGCAAAAGCAGCGGCACGGTTCTGATGCCACACAGAAGGAAAATAACATCATGGCGTTTAAAGGGAAAGTTCATCCAGAAATGAACGTTGGTAACAGAATTGGATCCAATTGACTTGCATTGTATGGACACGAAACCACAGAGAACTTTTCTTAAAATATATTCTTTTATGTTTTACTTCAGAAAGAGTCATATACAGATTTTAAATAACATTAGTGTAAATAAATCATGACAAATTTTTGGGTGAATGATCCCTTTAAACTAGATAATTTTGACTTAATTTAATCTAGAAGTAATATACTGGTCATTTTCTGCAACCAAACAATACACTTAAATGTGCTGTATGTAATGAAATTGGAGGATCTTATGACAGAAGTGCAACATAATATATATGACTATGTCTTCAGAGGTGTATAAAGACCTTTCATAATGAAGCGGTATGGAACGTTACATGTATGGAATTCGCCATACAAACATTTTCAGTGTTTCATCTGTGAAAATCTTCGCTCGTTTTAAGATTTATTCGTGCAAATTTAAACAGGTTGAATGTCAGTGTTTGTCAAATGTGTTAGTTCTCACATGCCTTGCAACTAACTGTGGTTTAATGTGTTTGTATGTCTTGAATTAAAACATGAATAAGATTTACTGTAAGAAAGTTCTTTTTGTGTTTGTGTATCCCACCTTTCTCCTGTTTTTAATATTCAAAAACTTGGCTTGTCAACTCATGGTCAGTCAGGGACTAGACGGGCCAAGTTCTGAATATTAAATATGCATCGTTGACGTGCAAATGTGAGCTGTCAAGTGTGAATATATTCAGCTGACGTCAAAAAGTTGTTTTTGCAGTTCAGTTTGATCATTTTTTTCTGGGACTGACAGTTACTTTGTTTTGATAGTTCATCCAACCCAGTTTTATTTCACAAGATCAAGAACAATTTTCATGATCCGACTCTAGCTTGCTCTCGCAAACCGATATGTTCAAACTGCTCTCCATATGACAGGCTTCAGTGGAGACAGAAGAGTCTCTGTATGAGTGTGCATGATGGGATGGCAATGTTTATGTGTAGTGGAACGGTTGGGCAACTATATACTGTTCAAATATTCCAGCTGGACTCCTGTTATACAGCCCATGTGCTTCCCGTCTTTGGTTTACCGACTCAAGAATTTAATAAACCTGAAATAAGATAATGTAGGGATGATATTCTTATCTTGGCTATATTGAAATCTTTGAAACACCCTTGGCAATCGATTTCCCTGTTTCTTAAAGTAATAGCGATGAGCCAAATGCAACATGAAAAGTCAAATATGTTCAGATATAGTCCATTCACATAAGGATTAACCTTGACTGTTTTCTCAAAACAAATTCTGTTTAAGCACTGAGGTGTCAAAATGCCAACATTACATTACACAACTGTGTTTGTCAGAGCGAGAGGATTTACGGTCTGTTGGTCGCCAGGTGTGCCTCTACTGTAAAATATTTATGTGCTCACTGAAAAATGTGCATTGCCGTTTATGTTGTGCTGTTGTCTGTTAAAGCAGGTCTCTGTTGACCTGTAAGAATACCTTGTTTTTAAGAGAGTGAGAGAATGTGGTGATGTTTGCCCAAACTCTGCCAAGGGACCAGCGGGGTTCAACCCATCTGGTGGAGATAAAGTAGACGTGAGGGCGAGGAGGTCCCTCTAGTGGTTTTGAGTGTTTTTCCAGATATCATCCTGTAAGCTTTGGCTACTCGTAAATATGATACATTTTGTATATTAATATAAAAACTGTGTATTTTCTGCTTTTCTACGATAGAGCAGGAAATTATTGGAGAGCAAGATTATAACCAGTATGTGCACCATGACTCAGGATTTATAATTTTACAGTATTAACACAGTTTTCACATAATTTTCTCGATTCAGATTGTTTCCACAGTGTATGTTGAACGTCTCTGTGTTTCACATGCCATTTATTTCTATCGTCACTTGATCTCATTACATTTCTGTAAGTTATTGTGTTTAACAGAGTAGTTGAAGCGCTTGAATTGTAAAGCTGACGGCGGTCTCTCAGACAATGTTTGTTAAGTGTAAATGTACTGTTGTGCCGCTTGTGGAATCCAGGGGTCAAACTCAGAGCAGACAATTGCATTTGTTCTGTATTTGACCCCAAAAAACTTGCAGCCATCACAAAATACTCTTTTAGGCTGACTCAAGGGCTCTGTTTAACCAAACAAACCTGGTAATAGAAAGTTCAGCAATGCTTTTGTGGAGTGGACCTAATCTGTCTCTGTAAAGACTGGTCTGAAGAGAATGCATAGTCAGAGGAGACAGGGTTGCAAGACTTGCCAAAAAGGAGAAACTTTGAACTTTTGACCAAAACATAATCTTGGATAGGACAAATTAAATCTTATCAGAAAATGTGCTTATCCACTGAGTGAAGAGCAAAAGTGACAAAGATGAGTAATTACAAAGGGGATAAATCTATATATGACCTGCATGTGTTAATGATGATATTTAGCATACATATCATTTTTTGAGGGATTATTTCACCACTATTTTCTTTCCCATATTCTCATTAAAGTAACTACATGAAAATTATTACAAACACTTATTAAAAAAGCAAGACAAAATATTATGTATGTTATGACAAGATACTTTTTTTAAATATTATGTTCGCAATAGCTGCTTCCTTATTCAGTATTGTATATATTCTCTACACAATATCAGAATGTTATACCAACATTTGAATTTATATTCATTATAGTATTGATAAAATGCCTTTGTAATATTTTTTTCTCCGAAAATTGTCAGACCCTCTAGCACCTCCTTGTGGCCCCAGTATAAAAAACCTGTTCTGAATCATGTATATGATAAGTGGGGTTATTTTGTCTAGGTTGTAAGAGCAGCACCATATAAAAGTGTCAGAACTAACTGTAAGCCACCTGGCTTGTGGTCCTTTTCTGATCCAACTGACCTCTCTCTTCCTCATCACTTCATTTTTTCTACTCTTAAAATAAAGGCAAAAAGAAATTCAAACAAGGTCATCTCTGACTTTGGCATGTCCCTTATAGGTATTATTGTGTGTTTCATGTTAAGTTGAGTCTGCACTAGTAAAAAGATATACAAATATTTGAAATGAGTAGGTTTGTGTGAGGATAGTTGAAAATCTTCGAAAATTGAATGAAATTGTGTACATAGATTCTCAGTGTGTTACAAACTACACTGTCAAGTTTCCACTAATTACACACTTTACTCTTGCCCTCTTTCACACACTTTACATTTTCACACCCACCATTCACTTTGGCTTGAAGAGATTTTGTCAAATCTTTCTCGTATCTTTAATCCCTTCTGAAATGGCTTTGCAAAAGGTTGAAAAAGCATCTGCTCCTGAACGGACAAATTCTATGATTATAGTGACTAATAGTGGGGTTTGTCACATTTCTGATTATATAGGTTAAGTTCACACTTCACACCACAACCGTGTTGTTACTATTTAAATATTAATACCATAAGTAATGTAAAGTTGAGGGACTTGTAAAATAAGATTTTGTCTATAATATAATTATGAACATTCACGTTTTATTTAACAAAGTGTGCTTTCAGAGAAAATTTGAGTTTTTCAAAGTTCTATTATTTAATAATTGCTTCCAATAGGGCGAGCTGAAGCTTCAACAATAAATTATTTGCTGTTACCTATAAAGGTCTGACTGTTTTGGACAGTGTCTTTGTTTATTCATTGTTTTTATTTGCAACTTCACCCTAATTGATCACTTGTTGCTTTCATACACTTTTATTTAAATGTATACATATTGTAATGCATATATTTTAACGAAACAAATAAGACATGATTCTTGTTTCAACTTTAAGGAGACTGTGAAACTAATTAAAGTTGACTGCTGTACCGATTCTTGTGCATTCAGAGGAAAATAATGCTTAGATTTAAGATCTGTAAAGTATTCTGTGAATTTTTAGTCACAGGTCTCTTTTCTTAATTTGTGTAGATTTGTGAGACTTAAACGCAGCGCTGCTCATCAATGTCAGTTCCAAAGCAGTGTACCAATAAGAAGAATTTGGAGGCGGGGCAAGAATCAAAAGCTTCTGTATACAGTAGCAAGTTGGCTTGACATGGCAACAAGGCTTAGACATTTCGAGACCCTCGTGTTATACGCTTCACTTTTTAAAAAAACACTCCTGAGACATGTCTGTGTGAACGGCCCCTAACTGTACAGTTTTTAAATACTGTAAATTGTAGGTGGCCATGTAGATTTGTGACGCAACCATGAGCACTGTTGCTTACAGTAGCTGTTTGCTAATGCACTGTTATGATTCCTAAACTTGCGGTCCTGTTTAACCCGATTCAACAATGAAGAGTTCGTCTATAATAGGTAGATAACATCCCCAAAAGATAAAAAAAGTCACTCTCACGTACCTTCTATGGATCGGTTCCACATTTGTGGAATGATCTGCCCGCTGCTACAAGATCAGCAGATTCTGTAGCCATCTTTAAGAATCGTCTGAAAACACATCTCTTCCGTCAGCACCTGACCGATCAGATCTGACTTCTATCTCTTTTCTTGTCTTTCTATCCTAAAAAAAAACCCTTAGCTTTGTGTATTCTAGTAGGCTATATGAAACCCGTTTTATTGCACTTATCCTTTTTTGCTGTCCTTATGTTGTTCCAATTGTCAATTGCTTCCATTGTTACCTTTTGTAAGTCGCTTTGGATAAAAGCGTCTTCTAATTGACTAAATGTGAATGTAATAGCATTACAAATCAACAAAAACGCAGTATACTTAAGTCTTTCTTTATATGTCCTATGTAGCACCCATTGCATTTAGTCGAATGGTCTTCTCATATAGGGTGCTTTTTATGTGAAGGAACAGTTCTACATACAGTATGAGTGAGATATCAAATATACAAATGCACTTCTTTTAAAGCATGTAGAGTTACTAGTATATAGACCTCCTTGCAATCCACTCTCTTGATGCACAGTTTCCTTGGCAACTGGTTCCCACTATAAGACAACACTCTAACTTCTGTTTTTCTGTGCTTGGGTATAAAAATACGTTAATAGAAAAAGATTGTTTTCATGAAATATCTACTAAAGAATATAAGAATAAAATAATTTTCAAGACATTGGTGTTTGCTTGTGAAAATCTCCCCACCACAATGCTGGTTGGTTGCCAGTGTGTTGCTATGCAGTTCCTAAAGTGCGGAAAGTGGATTTTGTATTGCGTTGCTGAACATTTCTGAAATATTGACATGTTCGTAGCAGACATTTCTCTCCTTTTAAAGTTATCTCGGGGTGCAGATTCCATTTTATACTTCATTGTGAGAGTTGCATCGTGTATCTAGAGATTGTTGATAATTAAGCACTCTTTTCTTCCTGTGTGTTTGAAATATCAAAGCAAAGTTCAGAGTAATGAAGCCACATCACGCCTGAGACACTAATGTTAATGAACATAACAGCGCTCATCATTCCCCACAGAGAAAGGGAATTGGGGTACCCTGTGAAGCAGATGAGTGAGGTTGACTCAGTAGATTAAAAACACACCTTCCCAGTCAATAAAAGGATGAACCCCATATGTAATTAACCACTTGTTTGAATGACCCATTCTAATTATACTGGTAGAAAACTGCTATAGATACACAACATCTTCTGTTTGCTTGCTTATTAAATCATTGGTATTAAAATTTGATCTGTAATTTATTTTACAGACTGACTGCGTGAGAGGCCAGCTGCAAAGTGTGCATCTTTATTTTAATAGGCGGCCCTTTGGAAGGGCCACAGTCAAAGACCCTTTCTTCTTTACCCTAGCACACATCAACCCACACCCTCACGTATAACGCAACCCCTGAGAGTCCTACGGGGTCCCGGTGTCAACATTTGAATGGCGGGTAAAAAGCTAGGATTCATTGTTAAGGGGTTTGGAAGAAAGATGCAGAACGGCCACTGTCACTCACCCGTTGCGGTGACAATAACCGGGGCTCCTTCTGCCCTCTTCCCTTTGTGTTCTTATTGAATTACGGCACTGGTTCTCTTTGTGTGTTCTGGCAATCGTAATTGAAAACATGTGACAGAAAAGCCTCGGAGCCGAGAGAGGATTTGCTCCAGTGAACATGACTCCATTAGAGAAGGAAAAGTCAGAGAGACAGAGGTGTGATTAATATAAGAGAAAGACAGGGCTGTGTGAGGAACTGTCTGTGTTGGAGTTTTGGTCGTAAAACAGTTTTAAACTGTCTTTGAGGCTTTATGGGTGGAAGCTAAGCAAGGTGTCTGTGCCATACATTATTTAAGGAGATGGTTGAGCCAAAAATGAAAAATCTGTCATCATTTACTACATGACTCTTGTCATTTCAAACCTGTATGACTGTATGAAGATATTTTGAAGAATGTTGGTTACCGAACAACAGCATTACCCATTGACTTGCATTGGTTTTGTGTCTGTACAAAAGAAGTGAATGGGTACCACCATTGTTCAGTTACCAACATTTTTCAAAATATCTTCTTCTGTGATCTGCAAAAGAAAGAAGGTCAAACAAACTATCACTTTACTTTCTTCTCAGATCTCGCTCTCTCAAAATTTTTGAAAAAATTATGGCCGAAATTGCAGACAAAAGATTGTGCAAGATAAATAGATTTTTTTTAACATTACTTTGATTTACTTAAGTACAGAAAATACATTTTTAGGATTATTTTTACATATTTTACGTGAATATTCAATATGTATTTTTAATATATCAATTCGATTCTTGTTTATATTTGATGTATATTTATTTTATTATAATTTTATATAATATAAATGTATTTTTGTGTAATATATTATATTGGATAATTATATATTAGAATATATTATAATTATTTAAACATAAAAATACATATTGTCTTAGCACCGGGGATTCTTATAACAATACAGGTAACATGGTCGCTCTTTTTTTCTTTTTCATTTATTAGATTTAGTCTTGTGAAAAGTACTTATCTTTTCTGGTCTTTGTGTAATATTAGTTTGCCTGGTAGAACACATACCTACATTTATCTCTGACATAAATTGTCCCCTTTGATTTGTGTAATACTGTAAGAACTGTACAAAACACACACACACAGAGCCCAATATCTGTCTGGTGGTTTGCACGCAGACGGTAAAGAATTTTCCGCCCTTAGGCGATTGACTATTTCGAAATGTGTTTGCAGCTGTGCGGCAGGTACGATGCTCATTTCTGTATTTGCAAAACATTCTCTCTCTCCTTTGCTCACCCGCTCGTTCTTTCTTTGTCAGGCAGCAAAATATGGTTAAGACACTCCTCCTTTCTCCCGCTTAATGGATTCTTATGCCCCTCTAGCTGAGCCGTAGTATTGTATTCCGTAATGACTGCATTTGCTGAGTACTTCACCACAAATCAAGTTTGAATTGGATGAAAATTATAGGACCAGGGGTCTTTTTAAAAGCCCTAGACATCTATTTTCCCCCATTCTGAGCCCAGAAAGAGGGGCTATATGAAGCCTGAGGTAAAATTATCTTCAAACAAACAGCCAGCTCTCGGTGACTGTGCGGGGGGGAAACAGCTCTTAGGGAATTATAGAGCCACACTAATAACCTGGAGTAAGGGAACACTGCGGCGTTCACTAATTTTGAAACTGGTTCTTTGTCGCTGGTTTCTCTCTAAAAGAGATTTTGAAGAACAACAGATACACTCAAACGCTCCCAAATGGCAGCATTGATTAGCATTTGTCGCTCTTAAGCCTTTTACTTGTTAATTTTACCACACGCAGCTTCAGATCATTAGCACGGTGCTTTTATTAAAATGTATTATTAAGAGAGTTTAATAGCAACTTTAAACTGTTTTAAAGAAATCATTATCCTCTCTACATACACAACTCAGCCTGAACCTTTCCATGCACGCTGTTAAGAAAGTCAATGTAAGATTGGCTAAACTGCACTCTGGAAGGGAAACTGAGACGTTAAATAATGCCAATTGTTACAAATGTATTTTTCATGTATGCTAACGTGATTAGAGACCTAAACCTCCAGACATTTGGGCTTCAATACATGGTGGCACATCAGAGGTGGAGATTTGATGAATTGCACTTTGATTGTTATCTGATTTCATTTGGATGTGTTATCCAATTTAGATCGACTTGCTAACAAGGTTTGTATTGTATGGTGTTGTGTGTGGAGAACTGATGTTTGGAAGAGGAAGGAAATGTGCTGGTCCAGTTGAAATCATCCTCTAAACTCAGCGTTGTGTTTTTCTTTTACCTCTAGCCAAACATAAAAAAAAAATCCTTCATTAAATGACCATCACATCTTGGTTGATTTACCCTAACAAAATGTATTTCTTATTAAACAACTCAACCTACCCATCTAATTGAAAAGATCCATGATTTTTTTTACAAAAGTGAAAAAAAGATATACATTGTTGTAAATAATCATGACCTAGATCAACCGCATACACAACATATGCAATTCAGTGTATCACAACATCTGGCAATCTTTTTTGACTTCGAAATGAGTAAATCGGGGTTGAATTGTATAGTTGTAATCCCAAAAGGATTTAGGTAAGGATTTATCTCTTAGAAATTGCCTGGTTGGTTTAAATGATTGGAACTCTACAGATTATTTATTACCAGTTTGTGGTTACGAAATATATGTCTGTTTACTGTGCATATTCATTTTAAATTTATTAAAACATACACATGCATGCATAAATTTAAGAAAAAATTATTTAAATATGTATTTAAAATGTAAAAATGTGTAAACAATTATATATCATTTATATGATTTGCAAATATAAATAAATACAGTACATGTAAATATTTCCCAAATATGTATACATGTATGTGTTTGTCCTTCACACTAAACACAGATTAATGTTATGTAAACAAAAATTCTGGATAGGATTAATCGCGTTAATTGTTTGACAGCCATAATTAATTGCAATTAAGTGTTTTGACAACACTAGTTTTTAATAATAATGTAATATTAATTATAAATATTAGTAAATATTTTAACAAAATTGTTTGCTATTATTAATAATACAGTCTAATAACTTAGATTTAATGATAGTGGATACTAGAGTTAAACAGGTTTTGCATATGTATTCTATGCAATTTATAGAATGTATTCTATAAATTTGTCCCGTAATCACATTTAACCGTTTACCTGGACTCTAAAACAGACTGTAAAACTGATCCAGAACAGGCTACTCTTATGTAAGAATGCCAAGCCTCTCTCCCGCCGTATCAAGAGCCACAGACTGAATATGAAATCTTTTAATATCCAGTCTAATAGTGATGGTGACAAACATTGGGGAGTTAGCCCCATAAAGGAATGTCATGGCATTTAGATAATGAACCGTAAATATTATTTTATTAGGCTTGGGTTTGCAGTGAGAGGTTTTATTGTGGCAAAGGTTAGGCCGTGATTTTAATGCCCTTATTATAGTGGTTAATTCTTTGTACGGCGAGGGCAGATGACTGCTAGCTGGAGTCCAGCCAGGGCCCAAGATATATTAGATGTGCCAGTCATAGACGGAGAATGAACTCACCTCCCTTAAGCCCCACCTCTGTCATCACCTCTGCCAATTTATTCACATCTAAATCCGCTTTTATCCGCTCAACCTGGAGCCTGACAGCTTTTCACTGTCAGTTGTTCATTTACTGCGAGTCCTCGAACCCTTTTTTACAACTTATGTGGCTTAGTTGCTCTAGAATCCTTCCAAAACGTAGGCAGTGTTTAATGCTCTCAGGTTTGCTTTTCGGGGCTCTTTTGAGATAGCATGACAGTTTCTGAAGAGAGGTTTGATTCGCTTTCTGTAGCTGGATGGAATTCAAGCTTATTCTCCAGAATCCTTGATGCACATACATGAGGTTTTCATCAAGACTCTCCTGGAATGGACCGGAGATGGTGTGCGTGCCATATTTTGTAAGACATGTATGAAAACAAGGTTTTAGGGTTGGAAGTACAATACCACACATTGAATATCATACTCTCTCTCTCTGTCTCTCTCTCTTTCTCTGTCTCTCTCTCTTTCTCTGTCTATCTCTCACTCTCTCAGCTGATGGTTCAGTGATGGGCATTGAGCATTCTCATGTGAGATTGTCCTCGGATCGAGGGTCTCCCGCTCTTTAAACTCTAGCACTCTATAAAAGTCTGATGAGCACCTCCAAATCTCTCTCTGGCTCTTCCTCTTAGAGCTTAATCTGTCAGATGGGGAGACTGATAGCGTGACATTAAGCCCAGTACTGTGTTAGAAATGCCGGGGCACGACTCTATTAACTCCCAACCAAACCTGGACTGAACTTTGATCCCCAACATAGAGTTTTATAAGTACAGTATTCTCCAATGTGCTGCTGGGGGCCTGGTTTGCTACACCATTTGAATTGCAGATATCTTCCTAGAACTGTGAGCAATGTTAATTTATCAATGTAACATTGCTTTGCAATGAACTGTGTGACATTAGAACAAAGATGAATTAATGTCATTTGCACATTATTACATCCATAAAAGTGTGTACATATATGCCATTCCCTAGTCTGATGCATCCTTTGAGAGCTGAAATCAAAGAGTGCGTTGAACAAAGGGGACATGCAAGTGAGATCTACTTGGCCCCCCGTTGCGGCGGTTTGACACAGACAACTGTTAAACTGGGTCCTATGGGGCCTCAGAGAGACATCTGGAGGAACAGCGAATGAATATGAATGTTTACATTCAAGCTTAGTGCAGGAGGACACTGCTTTCTCATTGTCTGTGTCATCTTAATTAAAGTGGGGATGCTGTAGCCTCCGTCCCCCCGCTTCTGTCAAGTCACCTCCTCGACGGCCCTTCCTCCAACTCCCGTGTGGCCGCTCTGACACCCCACCAAACATCATTATCTGAGACTCGGGCCATTTCTTTTGTTGGGATTAAGAAATGAGTCCCTCTAACACTAATGATCAATTTTTGGCCTTTTCGGGGGGGTTCTCAGAATTTAGAGATGAAGTTGTATAATTGTCTAAATAAGTTCTCCAGGGATGCAGGAAGGGTACAGCGTTGGCACGGCAACAGAATGGTACCATGACGAATGTGGTTACAACACTCTAATGGGTTTTGTTTGTTGTAGCACTGTTGTTAATTTGTTCATATTAGGGTACATGGGTCAATGGGTACAAATGATGAATTGTGAATTTTTTATTTATAATGAAGTACATTTGTTTACTCTGTTAAATTTAAGGGCATTCATATGTTAATACAATTAAACCTTATGCATTAAGGTTAAACGCTGTTTTTCCTTGTACGTAGGTGTTTTTGAAAAAAAGAGTTTTCAAAATTACATAGTTCTCAAAATCTGGTGAACTCAAAAGTAAGTGATTTTAATGGCAAAGTACACAAATGCATTAGTTGTATTTAGTGTAACGTCGATTGCGATTTTTAATAAGTGCATGTTAACGTTTGCAGTCTTGGTGCATAAACATTTTATATATTTTTAGAGCCAGCATTGACG
The DNA here is from genome assembly GCF_015846415.1 of Triplophysa dalaica. Classification (NCBI taxonomy): domain Eukaryota; kingdom Metazoa; phylum Chordata; class Actinopteri; order Cypriniformes; family Nemacheilidae; genus Triplophysa; species Triplophysa dalaica. The sequence goes on along the minus strand of NC_079547.1, from coordinate 20,827,305 downwards.
ACACTATGATTGACTACTGTGATTGTTTATTTGTTTGTGTGTGTATGTGTACAGTTTAAGTGGGTGAGATTTTGTTGTGCTTGCCTATATAGTAATCCTCTACCTTCAGGTGAGATGAGTCAAAGGTCTGAAAATCTCTTCGATCATCTCAGCCTTAGGTGGGTCATAAGCTAATCTATACACACACACACAAAGATTTCTATCAAGACTGAATAGTTTCTCTAGGCACTGATTTTAGAAGCATAAAGATGATGAAAGAAAGTCATTGAAATGATGGCACTCTGCCTTAATAAAGCACTCCCTCATCTTCTGCTCCACATATTGCCTCTTGTGAGTCTTTGTTTGGAGAGCTTTGAAAACATCATTGATCTAAGCCATTCTAGACCATCATGCGTTCAGAAATCAGAGATTCTGCTTAAACAGATGATGTCAATGATGACTGCATGGTACTGGAATGATGGTATTGGAATTAGAACGGTCCTTTGGGAGCCTCACCCCACCAAGCTGGGTAATGTCAGGAATCTGAGACCGATAGGTATCTTCTGGAAACATCTTGCGTGAGGAAATCCCACCATAGCCGCCAATTTGAACATAAACGTGTGTATACAGATAATCCGGCTCTTATGTATGCCCATGTCACAGACGCAGGTCAAAAAGGATGTGCCAGATGATTTCCTTTGTTTCTCCCTGGTGAGACATTCCCAGTCAATGAGATGATGGCTCATGGTGGGCAGAGGCAGTTTAAACCCGTGTCTGAAATAATATTTTTTCATTTGATAACTGCATGTCACACGAGAAGCCAGTTGGGCTCTCCTGATATTTTTGGAGCGCAAAACATGTGGTTGTAGACCTGGAATGTGGATGGGCATTCAGCTGTCGCGGCACGAAAGAATCTCATGTGTTGGACCTGCATAGTGCTGTCTCAAAATCTGATTATATATGAATACTGTGACGAAAAGAGTTGACAAAAACAATATTAAAATATTTGTATTTACTTTTTGATTTTGCTTTGTTTGGTTTGCTTTTAGTGTACTGCCAGGAAGACTGCTCATTAAAATGATGTGTTGTCGTTCTCTTTTTATCTATATAATATGTACTCAAATGTCCAGTCTAATTCTTTAAAACACACAACTTCTAAAAACCACTGTTTACTCCGCGACGATGCTAGCAGTCCATCTGAAGTTGATCTGAATATCGTATGTCACAAACTGGGATTTTTGTACAGAGCGTCTTGTTGTAGGCATGTATCAGCGTGTGAAATAGTATCATAGTTTTCGAGTGAATAAAGATTGGTGACCTCAGCACGGTTCAGTGTTCCCCTAATTGACATTTATGTTTGGTTGGCTGAGTGGCACCACGGTAGCGGGCATATTCCATGCCAGGTCTGAGGTGCCCTATTGTCAAGTACGTTGACCTAAAGGGAAACTCATGAATGAGCAGTAGACCAAGATCACCATGTCGTTGTGCATCAGTCGTGATGCAAAAGAAAGAGTTCGGACTGTGGATTTGTTTGCTTGGCTTTAGGCCCACTTATTAGGTAAGAATGGACCCCAACGATTGACATGTTTATCCGTTTTTTTCTAATGTGTACAAAGGTCACCAAAAAAAGATGTTTTGTCTTGATTTGTAAGTTGTTTATACAGTTCACATGTCTACATTCAGGATATTATCGCAGAATAAGAGGCTTTGGTTCATTTATTGCATGAGTGCTTCTCTATTGTTGTGTTAACAATTGTTTCAACGACTTGTTTCTACAAAGATTTGCATAATGTCCAGAAAGATATTTGTATATGTAGGCACGTCTTGCTTTTCCGCATCCGAGTAATGAATTCATCTTAACCGGCTTTAAATGCACCTTTAAAACTCACCATTTAGTCTTTGGGGGGCTATGGGACAGCCCCCTTATGAATATTCAGCTGCTTAATATGCATGAGTGGGCGTGAATAAGTAGCAGCGTGTTCCCTGGGTAAGCAGCTGAGGCAGACGGGGAAATCCAGAGAGAGAATGCTGAGGGACTGAGACAGACCTCCAGGCAGACGCTCAAAGTCACCGGGAAGCTTACATGAATCCGACAGATTGAAAAGGGAGAGACAGAAGAAAGAGGTGCGCATTTGAATGAGCGAGAGAGAGGAAGCGTGCTGAGTTTGACTAGATGGTGTGATCTGTCCATCATGGGATGCAGAGTTTGCACTCTTCAGAAACCTCCAGAGCAGTACAAACTACTGTATGAAGTGTGCCAGGTAACTGCTCTTTTTTTGTTAGTGTTGTATTAGTGATTGGGATACAAAGAAGAACTTGAGATAATGTGTAAAGTTTCTCTTTTATGCTGTTTCTTTTTGTTGTTCTTTGGTTGATGCAAATATCGGATACCCTACATTTAGATTTTCATTTGGATATTTTCTAGTTGTAAGTGTTATGGATTGATCTGTCTTGTCAGAAGCTATATTTGGGTATGAGTGCTGTTGCAGCGTGGACCTAATGTTGTTTTGAAGTGATTGAATTAGTCCTGAGCTTTAAGACTGTGGTTAAGGTTGCTTAAATTAGATTGCAAGTGTGATGTGTCTTGAGTGAATGAAGCATCATTGTAACATTCAGGAAGAACATTTAGAGTATGATTGTATGTTAAAACGTTTAAAGCTAATAGGTTATTTAGATTTGGTTTCTATTTTAGTTTCTATTTAAATTAGCATTATTTTCTGATATTAAAGTTTTTTTGAGGTTTTCATTTGCTAATGACGTCTACTAAAGAGTTAAGTCCATTGTTGAAATCAGTTTAATGCTCCAAAAGTTGTGAATCTTTTTTATCCAATATTGGCTTGTATACACTTTAAATTAAGTATGAATCATTTTCTGGGTAAATTCTAGGTCAAGCATAGGTTATTTTTACCCAGCAGATCAGTTCATATTTCCATATTTCACCCAGTGTAGTTATGTTTTTAGTCCAATTACTTCTTATTTAATATAGTTAGTCATAATTATTAATGGAATAATAAGATAGATAATAAGATCAGATGGATGTAGGGTTTTTTGAACTTGTCACACATCCATGTTGTGCAATATGTTTAACACTGTTGTTTTGAGGCCAGTGTCACTGTTTAACACTGATGTCTGGTGATAATTTGATTTCCTTTTGGTTTGTGTGATCGCTTATAACTTCAGGATGTCTGGATTTATATCGTCTGCAGATTAAAACCAGTAGGGCGGCGCTGATATTACACTGTTCTTCTCGTGCAAATCATTACATACTTACAGATATTGATGAATTTAACAAGAAAAAGCTACAACTCTAATTTTTGACCACTTTCTTTTTTGTCTTCTATTTGACTGAAAACTCACTCACCTGTAGATATTATAAACAAAGGAATTTTATAGAATTCCTGATAAATTATTGTGTGCTGACACACAACTTTTTTGGGGGGGATAAAAGCAGGCCCAGATTGTACGACCACATTGTTAGAACTTTTTCAACCCCTAAGAGATGCGTATTGTATTTGTATGGTGTGTTAAGGATGCTTTCAGCAGACCTAATGAGTGGCCACTTCGTCGTCTCCTTTTACAATTTTCTATAGAGGATGTTTCTCTGTATTAGCTGTTGATAACACAGGCCGCTATTCTGAAGGCTCCGCTTTGATCGCTCGGGGTGTGTGAAAGCAGGACTAAAAGCTTTCCTCCTGTTAAGAGCCGAGTCTATATATCTCTGTGTTTGTGTACTACAACAGCAAATGGTCTCTGTTTGTTAATAACCCAACAGACAGCGATGGGCTTCAAAGGAACCATCAGCCTTTTCAAATCCCTGTTGAAAATTGGATAAAAGAAGACACAAAGGCATATTGGGGCCATCACGCGAGTCCTTTATACATGTCAGGTCGCTGTCAGTTAGGTTTGATTGACAGGCTGTTGGTAAAGGAGACCAAGCATGCCGTTCTCATTTTCCAGCGGGGCTACCGCAAGCAAAGATTCGAAAATTACACTAAAGTAATGGATGCAGGCATTTAATCATTTTTTTACATTTTGTGAGGCCACAGTCCATGTATCCGCATTGCTCTTTTCTTTGTTGCTCAACCTTTGAAAAGTCAATTTTGAGATGTGATTTTTTTTATTCTGATCCACTTAAATTTTTCTCTGTTACAAATAAACAAAAATTTCAAATTGAACTAATACTTTAAAAAAACATACTCCTTACCACCATTTGCAAAATGACTTAAGCTGTCCTGTATAATTTTGCATATAATTAAAGTAACCTGCGATTTTATGTTTCACATAGAGATGGCGATATAGAGGCAAAAGTTACAGAAACTCCATGTTAAAATGTTTCAAAAATCATGTTTTTATTTTTATCATGTTTTTGTTGTGTTAGTTAGCTGTATTTTTTGAGTAATTATGACCTGAATCAAAACAAACCAACTGCAGTTTGATTGAAATTGATTGGAAGGCACAATTAAAAAACAAGATTTTTGAAATCTCTTTTTGGAAATAAACTCATATATATTCTTGGTATAGATACTACAGACAAATAATGATGTCTTTGTGATGTCTGGCTGTCCTGGAGGAGGAGTATGTGATGGAGGGGGATGTTGTTTGTGGAGTAATGGTCTACTCTTGGCCGGCGTTGGGATCGCTCACAATTAAGATCTGAGTGGCGGCAGGAAGTCGCGGGCCTTTAATGAATAGAGTGAAAGACTCGTTTGAAGTGTGAAAGCGATCTGTTGACTCATCCTTCCCTGGGCGCCCGTTTACCCTTGCGTCCAAGTGACCTCTTTAAAGCATGTGCGTATACAAACACGTGTGTCTTTGTGTTGTATTGTTCCTGACGTGGGATTACATTTTTCCAATGAATTGGCATTGAGTGTGAGAATGTAAACAGCCTCTAAGAGAGAGATACCGTAGGTGGACAAGAGTGAGTCTGCACCTTTACCACGGTGAATCGGATGGCATACACACAGGCCCCATCCCCATATACTAAACACAGATCCTCATCATTAGGGTATCTGGCACTGTGCCTGCTCTCTCTCAATCTCTCTCCGTTTCGCTCTATCACGTCTCTCAAAGCTCCCCGGAGACTAACTGATCCAGGAGGATGCCTTTTCTTCACATAACCCTCTAGAGAGAGTTTTCATGGACATAGAAATGTTGTCATAGACAAGACGTGGTTCAGGGCATAACACATTTTTCAGGTGATGAAAGTTGAAGAATTTATATAAATGAAACCGGTTCACAATCATAATTTGTTGCTTGTTCATTTACTAACTAGAATGTTCAGTGGCTTAAATGAGGCTCAGATGTAAACTTCCTTCCCGTTTTTACTCTAATGCCAAGGATTTATCATGGAAGAACAGCTTTGCTTCCACTAAGGAACATTTGCCAAAAAACCCTTTTAAAGCAGCAGTTCAGCCTATTGATTTCAGCATTGGGGCCCCATTTAAAAACACTCAGAGGAGAAGAGAATTAGTTCTCCGGACCTTCAAACCTGCAGGTCGAGAGAAGGTCATTTTCCCCTTCAGTTAAAATAATTAGAAGCGAGATAGGATTCGGCGCGAGTACGCCTGGCCGTCCCTTAGTAAACTTGATCTGTCTCTAACTGTGCTGAACTCGATGCTCTCAGCTTCAAAGCGGGACAGACATGCACCATGTGGAGATGGAGGCTCCTTTGTCCCTGATGAGTCCTGATGTTGGCTGACCGGTGGAGACGGTGTTTGACAGCCTTGTGGCTCCTAATCTTACTAGAAGTGGCCGGTAATGGTCGCGGCGCCTGTCTGCACCACATATGAGACTTTCTTTTTAATTAGAGTATGAAATCAGAGTCAGCAGGTGAAACTTGCACTCAGATTAGGTTAGTCATAAATAAATGTTAGATAATGCATTTAGGATTTTCCACCATTGGCAATTTTTACCTTTTTTTTCCAAAGCTGTCTCATGTGTTAATAATTTTTTATTTTTGCTGCTGTAAAGTTCTGTCTCTAGCTGTATTTATAAATCCAACCAAAAATAATTGAAGATAACTAAAGGACGTTCACACGAAAATGCTAATTCATCCTTAACTCATCTTCATCTCATTCCAAACCTGTATGAGTTTCTTTCTTCTGCCGAAAATGATATTATCCTCCATTGACTTCAATTGTATGGACAAAAACCACTTACACTTTTCTCAAAATATCTTCTTTTTTGTTCCACAGAAGAAAGAGTCATATACAGGTTTTGAACATCTGGAGGGTAAATAAAGTTTTGTTTCTTTAACCAAGCTGCTTTCACAATCACAAAGTGTTTTGGAAGTGCAACACCAAATGAAGCAGTTCGTTTGCGCCTAGGAGAAATGGCGAAGCACAGTCTAGTCATCTAAATCACCATTAGGTCCTCTCTTCTGTGTCGACACAGCTGCTTGACACTATAGCAGGTGGCCAGCAGTCATTCTGGAGACATCATGGATGGAACATGACAGATATGTAAGTCACATGATACAGATGAAACACAGACATAACATGTCAGTATTGACAACAAATGTTATGGATATAGTATTGATTGACATAGCAAATGGGAAAGATAAAGACACAACATGGACTATTTAAGCTCCTTATAGACATAACCAGACACATTTAAGAGATAACATGTTTTATATTATGTGTATATATATATATATATATATACACAGTTGAAAGAAAAAGTATGTGAACCCTTTGGGCTTACTTGGATTTCTTCATAAATTGGTCATAAAATGTGTTCTGATCTTCATCTAAGTCACAACAATAGAGAAACACAGTCTGCTTAAACTAATACCGCACAAACATTATACTGTTCATGTTTTTATTGAACACAACATGTAAACATTCATAGTGCAGGGTGGAAAAAGTATGTGAACCTTTGGGTTTAATAACTGGTTGACCCTCCTTTGGCAGCAATAACCTCAACCAAACGTTTCCTACAGTTGCAGATCAGACCTGCACAACGGTCAGGAGAAATTTTGGAACATTCCTCTTTACAAAAGTGTTTCAGTGTGAATGTTTACATGTTGTGTTCAATAAAAATATATTAGATATTATTTATTAGAATGATCTTATTCGTTGTATAAATACCATGAACTGTGCTGTGTTTTAACTTCTCTGTTTTTCCTGTTTGCCCCTGTAAAGCTGCTTTGAAACAATACACATTGTGAAAAGCGCTATATAAATAAACTTGAATTGAATTGAATTGAAGCAACACATCATGCATTAATGTTCTGGACTGTATGTAGAAACAAATTTTTCTTTGTGCCTTAAATGAAAAATCTGACATAAATTAAGTCTGGCATTTACACAATTTGCTTTCATAGTATAAAGATAAATTGAGTTAGGTCAGACATATGCTGTGTGATATTATTACTGCATCACGTTAATATAATGACATGATACATGGATCACTGTGGCTCGTGACAGACTATGAATAGATGAGCATTGTTAGATCATTAGTCGTCATAAGTCAAGCACAGATGTGTGTGTTGTACGAGGACAGACAAACACAGGTGCGACTGCATCTTTTTACAGACAGCTTTGTTTGCACACATGCATCAGATTTTCCTCAATTAAAATGTCCCGACTGTTTTTGTTGTCGCCAATATTATGTCTGCTTTCGCTCTGAGCTCTTTTTTCGTTTTCTCTGCTGACTGGGATCAACTCCTTTTTACTGTTTTATAATTATATGAAGGGATCTGTGAAACAAAAGCACTGCAACCTTTATCTCCTGATGACTTCATTCAAAGTCATTACATTAATTGACCCGATGCTAAGAGGCTAAATCGCAATTTGCGTTACAGGGTTCCACTCAGGAGATTTGCTATTCTGTAGGATGTGATGGGACACGATTATAGGATAAATGGAATGTGTGCGCATGTTGGTGGTTGAATAGCTACATGTTTCCCTGGTGTCCGTGTTGTGTCATGAATTAGACATGATAGCAGGAAAGTTTGAACCTGCTGGAACTGTTGACTGGTTATGAATATCAACGATAGTAAGGTAATTAAAGGGATAGTTCACCGATAAAGAGAAATTCTTTCACCATTTATTCACCCTCATGTTGTTCAAAACCTGTACATGACTATTATCTTTGTTAAACACAAAAGAAGATATTTATAGAAATGTTTCAGTGGTTTACTGTCCATACAATGGAAGTCAATGGGGTCCTATGTTGTTTGCTTACAAACATCCTTCAAAATATCTTCTTTCGTGTTCTGCAGGAGAAAGTAAGTCATACGAGTTTGAGGATAAGGAAATCATGACATTTTTGAGTAAACTGTTCGTTTAACATCTGAATCTGTAACTGTGGGAAAGTGAAGAAGTGTATTATTTTCTCCAGCAAAAAGTGACAGATAACTCATTAATGAGGAAAACAGGAACTCGGGAACCGTGAAGAAAGTGATTTAGCTTCTCACTATTGATCCTCACTGGATAACAGAAGGTCTCATGCTTAAACAGGATTAAGAGTGAGTAAACAGCAGCATATCTTTGCAGGCGGCCATGTTTATCACAGGCATTAGTTTGCCTCTGTTTGCGGCTTTATCCACGCTGAGACGGCATGTCGTGGCGTATAAACGTTGCTGTGTTTTAGTCAGGAAAAGAAACCTTGTTCTTTCTTCAAACTTCACATGAGGTTTTTCTTCCTGATCCTGAAGAAATAACACACACACATACATAGACATTGAAAGACCAATACAAGCTATGCCAAACTGTGTCGCGGCTTTCGGGGCTGTTAGGTTTGGAAGAAAAGAGGAATTAAATACATCACACATAGTGAGTATGTTCTTTGAGGGATTCTGGGAATAAACTGTCAAACATCAAATGTTCACTGTTGTAAAAAATAATAGAAATCATTACAGAAAAGGATTTAATGCTTATAATGGGAATTCTATTGTTTTTTATTGAAGCTGTGGGTCTCTATTGGTAATGTTTTGGGTTCTGTTGGTGTGATGTTATCCCCTGCTGAAAAAGAACACAATAGAACCCAAATAGAAATCATCATAGAAATTCTAATGGTTCCCATTAAAATACCATTATAAAATACCATTACAAAATGATTTTTTTTAGCATTATTCCAGTAGGATTTAATATCCCACCAATGTAATCCACCACATACCAGTAGCCAATGGTTTTAAAGGGATTTGTATTGGAAACTGTAATGGTGTCTACTGGTATACTGCATTCTATTGGTGGGATGTTAAATCCTACTGGAATAATGCCCAGAACACACTTTTGTAATGGATTTAATGAAAAAAGCTTTTGTATTGTAATGGTTTCCAGTGGAATTTTTTATGGTTTCTATTGGGTGCTATGTATTTCTCAGCAAGGTATCAACTGACCAATCAGAATCAAGTATTCTAAAGCGATCTCTTATAAAATGCGCTGTGATGTAAAACGTATAGCTGATGTTGTTTTAAGTTAGACATATTGTTGACGCTTCAGAATTGACTTTTCAAACTGTGTCTTTCTATGTTCTGTGTCAATATTGATTCTGTCGGTCAATGGAACCCTCACGGAAGAGTTGATGTGTCAGCCGTGTTGGGCCGTCCCAGTGGGTCTGTGTTACACAGAGGGTAAAGATACTCTGTTTGCAGCGTTCTGGTGTGTTGCTCCTCAGTGAGGCGGTTACAAGCCGTGTCAGAGGTGACATGAGTGAATGGGGACCCAGGGCCTCCTCCTTCAGGCTGGAAAACCCAGTGAAGGGCCAGTCGGGCAGAACGTTACCAGGGTCGGGGCTTTGTTTCAGGGTCACAGGCTACAAGGAGGAGAGGGATTCCTACACACTCGTGTCTAAGAAGCAGGCGAACAGAGAAAGGGATAGTGTTAGATTGTTATTCTGACTGGAAATCTATATAGAGATATAGCTATAGGAACTAATTAAAATTAACAATTTGAAAAAGAATTTGCAAAGATCCTGTAAACAGTTTTATTGATTTATTGTACAAATAAGTACTACAAAAATGTTTAGATACAACATAATGATTTTGGGTGCACAACATTGTATAATGGTAAAGGCCGTTTACACCAAAAATGATAACTACAGTGATAACTCTATTAGCATCCTTACCCATGAATGTTTTGTGGTATGTACCATGCTAACACATGAATATTTGAATATAGTACTTTGTCATATCATGGAGTAATATGGTTTTAGGACATGTACAATTATTAAAAAGTAATTCCATCCTACCATTGGTCATTGGATATTACAGTTTCCCCTCAGGCTGGGATTCTTTTTAATCCTTTTTCTGTTATTGGTTAGCATATTCCCTCTTTAATGGTGAAATACACAGCTCCCCTGTGTGCCCTCATTTCTGCCTGTCTACAAAATCTGACAATCCAACAGCCTGTGAATTAAAACTTTTGAATTTCTCACAATTGATTTTTATATAAAGAACAAAACTATGGGATGTAGGGCTGTCACAATATCAGATTTTCGCTTTAGAGGTATCACAACCAGAATAAACAGCTGTAACGATATTATCGCAATATCTTTGTAAATTCATCCTTCTTTATTTCTTTTTTTTTTCCTTTTATGGCCAAAATTTACACTTAAAATTTGAGTCTAGGTATAGTAGAGAGAGTGAGTTTATAACCATCTTTTGTTCTTGTGACAACGATATTGTCATATGTGTAGAATTAACACTGTATGTTAACATGAAAATCATGGATTTAAATACAGGTTATTGTCAATACTGGTATATTGTGACACACCTTAATAGGATGCCCAACATTTTTCAATTGAATAAAAGCTTTATAGACCGTTTAAGAAGACATAACAATGCTGGTCCACAATGGTTCAGAACTTCCAGTTTCAAATTTTTAGCATTGCACAAACATTTAACACAACCAACAGAACGAAATCAAAGTATTAAACAAATGTCTTTTAGATTAGATTACATATGTAAGATTTAAACAAAATAATACATAAAAAAACGGAAGTGTTCAAGTTTTGCTAGACCAATCCCAATTCTATTTTATAGATGCCTTTAATGTTAGTAAACATTGTGATGCGTTTTTGTGGGCGGAGCTTAGGTGGAGGCAGAAAGATCCCACTGACCGCATTACCAGGTAGCACATTTTGTTTGCTTTTTGACAATGACGAGAAAAAAATCTGATTAAATGTTAACATGTAAGGTCTAGAGCCACGAGTGTATTTGAAAAAGTTAACTTTAATGCAAGGAACCTGGCCGACCTGTACAATGGCTCCAGGGATGAACTGACAGGGGTTTGATGGAGTAATCAGTAATACGTTACGTTTCAAGTATTCAAGACAAAAGACTGAACACAACATTAAATTTAACATAAACAAGATGATTATTTGTTTTTGAAGCCTTATTAATGCTAAAATAAAGGCTTACATTATAGTCGCATGAACAGCCATGTTGGAAAATTTCACTCCCCTTTGTTTGAAGTGAGGTCCCGAAAAATCTTTGTTTGAAGGGCTATATGGCCCCTACCCCTCCAACCAAAAGAGAATCGAGAAAGTGTAGGGATAATGGGTAGAGATGGGATCGGCCCTTCATCTTGAAAGTGGTCTATTTAATTCTTGTAAAAAGCATTGTTCTAGAAGAAATTGGCTTCACTAGCGAGAATATGTGTATGTGTGCATACAACATTTACTTAAATTTGTTCATTATCAAACATTGTGTCACACAAATTCTTATTATCCCGTAAATTTCGTCATCATCTTTTGCTTATGTGAATTCCTGAAGCACTGATCCTATCAAAGCTGTCTGGGAATCAAAAATGAACAAATGGGAAATACTGTGTGTTGAGACGAGTATTGAGGGTAAAGCCCTGTAAGCTCTGAGATAAGAGAGATGGTTCACTCAAGGTCAAACACCCTGTTAGCAGTCACGCTAACATAGACTGTTGTGCTTTGTACATCGTAATGAGGTTTAGCTTCACATCAGCCTAACATTTTCCAGAACACTTGTACTGGATATTTTGTTTGGTCTGTGCCTGAAACAACACATTGTAAACACCAGCTTTTATGAGTGATATTTTCTCACACTAACAATTAAATACCAATTCAATTAAAGAGCTTTGGGATTTAGAACAATAATAGTCTTTGTTGTATTCTTCATTTTAAGTCACTTTGGATAAAATGGATGAAATCTAGAGTATATGAAAAATGTAAATATAATGCAAGGTCCATTTAAAGGTGCACTTTGTAACAATTTTGCAGTAAAATATCCAAAAGCCACTTAGCCAGTGTTATACATTTTGTTCATCTGAGTTATTACAATATCTCAAATGTTTCCAACTACTTGTAAATCGTGAGAAAATCGCCATTCTAAACAGTGACACGGGGCTGTGCAGTCGCCTATCAATGACGTCATATCTGCGTTCCCCTTTGTTACCGCCTTTACTGACGTAGAAACAACAGTGTCGTGGACAAATGCAGAAGTAGTTCGAGCAGTCACTTATTGGACCACAATTATTTGCAAGAATTATATAACGTTACCTCATCTGCTAACATGAGTTCTCGTCCCCTTCTGATTGATGGCCATCAGCGGTGGAGTTGAAGACTAGATACCATCATTCCACATCCCTTCACAGCGTCACCAAGCTGCGGCATTGTTGTTGTTTCGATCGTGCGACCTCTAGCGCATTTTTTACAAACTGCACCTTTAATGGCCTCTGTGAGATTTTTCACTTTGCCGAATCATTTAGTACAATATAAAAGTAATGTGGTAGTGTAGAACCACCAAAGTATTGTCAGGAATCAATTCTAATTTTGTTAATGCGACTTCAATACTGTTTAGTTTCATTGAAGTGTCTATTTTTAGAATCTCTGACCTCATGTGTCCTTGTTTCTCTGCACTCAAAGATTGCTTGAAACCTCTTGTTTCTCATTCCTTCCACCCTCATCAGCAGAATTCCGCTCTTAATTGTTGTGTCAATGTTTTTCCCCTGGAGCTCATACTCATTTCCTAATGTTAACAAACCGCACCCGCCGTCTTCCAGGGTGGCCTCGCCACTAAATTACTTCACTAAATAAGTCCCCCCCTTTGAGTTTGTGTAATGACCTTGATTAATTAGCAATAGAGCGCTTTCTTATTTATGTTCTTGTTTTTTGTAGTGTAGCTCTGACCCCAGAAAGCTTTATTCTGTTTTAACGGATGGTTTTAATGCTTTTACACTCTCGGTTTGCAATTTCAAGGAATTTGTGATCACGGTGTGGTTTAACTGTTTACGGTAGAGTAGATTTTATTTACAAGGTCTTGCGAAATGCAAGAGACGCTTGCATGTGTATCTGTGGCTATGATGCTCAGGGTTTGTGGGCGGTTGCCAAGGCATCTGCAATGGTTTGTTAAGGCATTCCGAGTGTTTGTTAGCATGTTGATATGTTTAAATTCTAACATTTTAAAATGGTAAAATCTTTACCAATCACCAACATTAGATATGAAATAACTATAAATATAAATGTTCTAATATCGGTTTTAACGTTTATGTTATGTTTGTTTGTTTCATCAGGTCAATGGCAAGGACCTATCCAAGGTGACACACGACCAGGCGGTGGAGGCCTTCCGCACTGCTAAAGAACCCATCATGGTACAGGTTCTACGTAGGGCACCCAGGCCCAAACCCGCATGCCCGAACGGAGACGCACAGCTAATGGACATCAGCACCCAGACGGATATCACCTTCCAACATATCATGGCCCTAAGCAAGATACCTGCCTCCTCCACACCTGTGGATGTCCTCGAGCAATACCTGATGCCAGAAGGGTGAGCTCAATAGACCAATCAGAATGCAGACTCAAGATCGTTTAGATAGCGGAGTTAGGGATTATGTTTGGTTCACCAGCACAACTAGACTTTAATATATTTGTTACACTGGCAAAGGTTTTGGCCCAGAGCACAACATCAAATAACACTGCATTTCCATTTTCCAAATAAATCAAGTATACATATATATCTACATGTATATATGTATGAAATGTATGAGAGAAGAACTATATAAATATTGTCTGAGCTCGATGACATACAGGAATAAAGTGTCTTTTGAACAAAAGGTGAAACAAATCATACAAGCACAACAGTGACCTGCCGTCCCTTATACATTAGGCTGAATTACATATAAGTAAGTCAGGGTTACTGAGGACTCATCATTTTCTCTTTTTTTACTTTTAATACTTAAAGATTTAGGTCCAGTGTTTTTCATATAATGTTTATCTGATTGGTTGAACCATTTTTCCGACCTTTGTGAAAGAACTGATATTCACACCTTATTATCAGTTATATCAGTTAAAGTATTTTCTAAATCTGAGTAGTCACAAGACCTGAAAAAGTGAATATACGTTATGCATTAAAATATGTTTGAAATGTATTATGAGACTTATTTTATAAAGGTTTGGGTGGGGTTCAGGCCTATGGAAGAAAAACCCTAGACTTATATTTATGCAATTAATATATTTTTTCAAATATTTTTCTCACCCACATAATAGTTTTTTTTTTAAAGAGAAATGATAATAACCATAGCACTTTTTTAAAATGTGATTTATCATAGATAAAGGACAAATATTAACCTTACAGGCTGCCTGTCATATATGTGGCTTGCAAATTGGTTAAAGTAAAACATTTGAGTGTTTTTACATCGTTTTTATGGGTGTATTGATTTTTTAAACCAAATGGTTGCCAGTTTCCATTTTAACTTATGGCTGGTTGTGACACTCTGATTTCTTGTGTTATTCATTGTTATAATTTATCCTTCCCCAATAAATGTATTTTAATTGTTGAGTTTTTTGCACACTTATATGTTAACAAAAATGACAAGTCGATTTATTTATAGCGTCTTTGAATTATGTTCAGTGTTAAAAACGTTACTGATGCCCTCGGGCTCTTACAGTCCTTTTATAAAACATTTTTTTATGGTGTGGTTTTATGTTTTGCAGACACTCTGCTGGTCATGAGTTCTTCGACCCCAATGATTTCCTAGAGGGCATGCAGCATGAGATAGAGAGAGAGGAGCTGGAATATGAGGTAATACACACATTCTTCCATTTCCCCATCCATACGCCGCAAAACAGGCATTGAGGTGTACATCAACCCCAGTGACGCCAGTCTTCTCCTGGCTAACCGTCTCCGGTCTTTGATTTGACCAACTGTACCCTCTCTAACCTCACAAAGAAGTGGTCAGGAGCGATATCGACTAGCCCAGTTCCCTCGAATAGATGCCAGATGCTGATATCATTATTTACCCCCTCATTGACTTGCATATCGGCGAGAGATGATAATTGGATGGGTTTGAATTAGAAGACCCGCTGACATGATGGATCTGATCGTGTACGTTTAAGCGTAGACGGATAAGGTTATAATTACAATGGCCGACGGAGAGTTATGAGGCCAAGTCCATAAAGCGATGAAGTTCGGTGACTTATGGCGGCAGATGCTTAGCACGCAGCACTTTCCACGACCTCTTGTATAGCCCCGAGGGCCTTCAGGAGCTGCCGTGGGGGGGTTAGTAGACAGAGATCAATGACTAGGATGGGACGGTTGTGAAAGCACAGACCAATGCAAGCCCCCTGCCTTGTTTACCCTGATTAATGTTGTCTTTTGCACTTCAAGGACAAAAGAAAATCTTCTTAGTCTCTCTTAGGTAGAAATACGCTAATCTTTGATTTTTGAAGTCCGTAGTTCAGTGCTGGGAGACGTACATGATCACGTTATGTTATACACAAACCAACTTGGGAAATTGTTGTGTATACGGACTTGAATTGAGCAAACTGATCTCATAGGAAAAATGTACCATTTAATTAAGCTGCAATTTCTAATCATTTCTTGTTTCTCTATTCAGGAAGTGGATTTGTACAGGACTAATATTCATGATAAGTTGGGGTTCACCGTGTGCTACAGAACCGATGATGAAGATGAGACCGGAATCTATGTCAGCGAGGTAAGGAAATGTGTCTGCCGTATGTTTTATGGTTTCATGAATTATTAGCCAATCAGATGCATTTCATTTGGCAGCTTTGCACTCACGCTCACAAATTTTCCTCATTGCGCAGATTGATCCCAACAGCATCGCTGCCAAAGACGGACGAATCCGTGAGGGCGATCGAATCATCCAGGTTTGTTTCATATCAGCCAGACACTAATTGATGTCATTTGTTATAATAATGAAGTCATATTTGTCCACCCCCATCCACAATTCAGATCAATGGCATTGAGATCCAGAATCGCGAGGAGGCCGTTGCTCTTTTAACCAGTGAAGAACACCCGAATGTCTGTCTCCTGTTGGCTCGGCCAGAGATACAGGTGAGGAAACCAAGCTACATATCACAGATGCTTCTTACTAACATTAAAGGACAGCTGATAGTATTTCCTGCTTATGTTGTTGTAGTTGGATGACGGATGGATGGATGATGACAGGAACGATTATCTAGATGACCTCCACATGGATATGTTGGAGCAGCAGCATCATCAGGCTATGCAGTTCACCGCAAGCATGCTTCAGCAGGTACGGCACATCCATCTAAATGTCAAACTCTGCCTGTCATAATGCAACAGGTGCAATTTCAATCATGATTTCAGTGTTCATCACTGAGCTGTTGCATCAAGTACTGCCTGGACTTCAGTTCAAAATAAAAAAGTATGGCTAGTTTAAAGCTGCAATCCTGAAACTTTAGTTGGGTTAAAAATCATCAAAATTAAAACCTCTCCCTGATTCGCAACAGTAAGCTTGTAAGAGTGATTCATGACATTTCTTGGAAAATGTAATTTTGACATCATTTGACATGAAGTAAAAATAGGTAAGCATATAAAGTACCTTCAGTTTTATATTTTAAATAAAGATGGCAATGTAGACACAAAAGTTATGGATCGCAGCTTGAAAATAAATAAAAAATACAGTTTTCTTAATGGTTGATATGCAGTAATAGATACTTATGATCAAATATTGTGAAAACTGATATGTAGATCAAGTTTTAAATTAAAACAAGCAAATCCAAAAGTAGTCTCACAGTTTTTATAAATATGAAAAATGAATATTGAACATTTATTTAACAACTCCATGTCAGCTTCTATGGCTATGTTCATGGCAAGAGACGGGTTTAACAATAAAAATAAAAAGGACGATTATTTCAGTTTTTAATCAATTATAACTAGAAATTAATTGAACTAATCACTAAATATAAAAACGATGATTAAAAATTAAACAAAATAAAAATGTATTGTTTGTTTTATATCAATATAATTAATATACTACTAACAAAATTATTAATAAAATAAATAAAATTACCTTTATAGACGTTTCAGCGGCAACAACATAATAATATGTGGCCCAAACTTATATTTAGGTAGAAATAGTCTATAACTGTTGAGTAGTTAATTTAATAAAATTAATATATGATAAAATATTGATATGAATTAATAATAATTATAATAATATACATTAAAAATAAAATAAATTGTTTTATTACTAGCCTCAGACCAAACACATACCTGAAGTTTACCTCAGCCCAGGTGCATGCGTCCGATGAAACGGTATATAAATATCAGTTATTATTATTTTTACAAACATTTAAAACCCAATAGTCATTAAAGCAAAAGCTTGAACATCTGTAAAACTAAAAACATACCGGAAGTAATCAGTCCATAATCTGAAGGATGTGTAAGGAGAAGTATTTAAAATCAGAGTAAATGACATTTCACTCTTGTTTTTCACCACAGAAAAAACATGAAGAAGATGGAGGTACAACAGATAGCGCAACGCTTCTATCCCACCACCATGAGAAGGACAGCGGACTGGGCCGCACGGACGACAGCACTCGGAATGACGAGAGCTCTGAGCAGGAGAACTTGGCAGATGACCAGACCAGCGCCTCCACCACGCTAGGCAGCCGACGCAGACTCGCTTATAGTCAGGACACCCTGGGCAGCGGTGACTTACCTTTCAGCAGCGAGTCCTTCATCTCCGCTGACTACCCGGATGCTGACTTCCTAGGTGACTTTCCTGCGGACGAGTGTGAGCGATTTCGCGAGTTGCTGGAGCTCAAGTGCCAGGTGCAGAGCAGCAGAAGCCCGCAGCAGAGTTTGTTTTGGCCTGCTGGGGGCGTGGCTAGCGGGGGAGAGGAAGGCGTGGACAAAGAACTGGAGCTTCTGAACGAGGAGCTTCGCACTATCGAGCTGGAGTGCCTGAGCATAGTAAGAGCGCACCGTATGCAACAGCTGCGAGAGCAGTGCCGCGAACAGTCCTGGATGCTGCACAACAGCGGGTTCCGCAACTACAACACCAGCGTGGACGCCAGACGCCATGAGCTGGCCGACATTAGCGAACTCCCGGAGAAGTCGGATAAGGACAGCTCCAGCGCATACAATACTGGAGAAAGTTGCCGCAGCACCCCACTTACGCTAGAGCTCTCCCCCGATAACTCCCTGCGGCGTGGAACCGAAAACCAGCCGGAAGCAGGAGCGAGTAGCGCCGCCAACAGAATTTTAAAGCCCCTACTGTCACCCGTCCAAGAGGCGTGCAGCCCCAGCAGGAGTACTCGCTCAACTCCGACGAAAGAGTTCGATGCTTCAAGCCAGCCTGAAATCAAAGAACGCAAACCGAGCCGCCATTCACCCTACAAGCACGCCCACATCCCAGCACACGCCCAACACTACCAGAGCTACATGCAACTCATCCAACAAAAGTCAGTGGAGTACGCCCATAGCCAGATGAGTTTGGCGAGCATGTGCCGGGACCCTGTCGCGTCGGCCGACTTGGGACCCAAGATGGAATGGAAGGTCAAGATCCGCAGTGACGGGACGCGTTACATCACCAAGCGTCCTATCCGGGACAAGCTCCTAAAAGAGCGGGCCCTACGGATCCGAGAGGAGCGCAGCGGAATGACCACGGACGACGATGCCGTCAGCGAATTGAAAATGGGCCGCTACTGGAGTAAGGAGGAGCGCAAGCAGCACGCCGTCAGGGCCAAAGAGCAGCGTCAAAGGAGGGAATTCATGAAGCAGAGTCGTATGGACTGTCTTAAGGAGCAAGGTGGAATCATAGATGATAAGAAGGAAGTGAACATCATTGAACTGAGTAACAAAAAGATGATGAAAAAGCGGAATAAGAAAATCTTTGACAACTGGATGACCATCCAAGAACTGTTGACCCACGGTGCAAAGTCTCCCGATGGGACGCGGGTGTACAACTCGCTATTGTCGGTGACAACGGTGTAGGGATGCGTCGTGGAACGTGATGTATATAAGACACTACCGATTGGGGTAGACAATCCTGCCTCGTTCAATGCGGCAACATTTGTAAATAGGAAATACGAACGTCTTGAAGGAACTTTGTCGTTCGCCAGAAGGTACAGTGGAGGATGAATAGGATGCTGGATTTGTTAAAGTGACTGGAAGCGTCTTTTCTTAATTTTCTTTTTTTTGGAGCTTGAGGTATTAAATATTCTATACAGGAAGTGAATCATAACCTTTCACGTTGTTTTAAAGGTAAACAGCTCAAGGACAGAGTGCCATGAACAACCATCAGCATTTTTTATTTTATTTTCCTTTTGTTCCAGCAAGTAAAGTTCAACAGTATTTTACTTTTTTATGCATACATATTGCTTATTAAAGTAATCCAAATATTTAGCTTCATGGTCATCGTAGAATTTTTGACTGGTGTTTTGTATGCTTTGCAGTTGTTTCGTGTTTTTTTTTTTTTACAAAACTAATGTCGTTTTACAGATTTACACAAGAGGTGCTGTTTTTCTCAAATCCATTCTTCAAACAGCCGCTGTATGTTCCATCTGTTACATTAGACGCGCATAAAAGTGAAACCATTTATTGAAATCTAATCTGTTTGTATTATTGTCTGTTTCTTTGTCTGTAGACAAAAAGCCTCTTGTATAGGTTTTAATTGTATGGCAGCAAGATAATACAGTTTAACAAATCATTAGTTAGAAACTCAATTTGATGTCTTGTACAATGAGAGAAATAATAAATTATTGTTTTATATTTGATGAGCTTTCAAAACGTTGTGGTACACTTTTTATTGACACCCCTTTTGAAGCCACAGCAATGCATTTCTTCAGAGAAACAAAAGGTTTAATAATAGTCTCTGCAGATATATATGTGTGTGTTTCTGTGGATGTCTATCGGGGGGTAGTGTGTGAGTGGGATCCACACTTCACTGACCACTCGACCCCAGGGCCACTGACCCAAGCGGGCCTCTGTTTCTGCTTATCTGTCCCCAGCTGTGTGTTACTCTGAAACATAGAGCTCAGGTCAGTGAACAGACCTCTGTCTCATTACAATCACACAGAAAGGTCTGCTATGCCACAGCTGCAGTCACTAGCTGTTTGTAGCACGCTGGGAGTCTTTTTGTGGCCTCAAAAAACCTGAATGCATTTTGTTGCGTTAGATGAAAAAGAAATATTAAACCAAGTGACATTATTGAACAAATGATGTTTGACCTTTTCTTAGGATCAACTTTACTTTAGTTTTGCAATTACTTTTTACCATCTGGACCCAATGTCTTTTTCAGTGGATGTATAAAGTCTGTTCCACTCAAATTCACACAGATGGGCAAAGTGATCACAAGAATAGTTTAACTCATTAAGATCGCGTAACACAGTCTCATATTAATGTTGAGTGACTATAAATTGAAGAGTATTTAGTTTGAGCAAGCACGTTTAAATGTGTAAAGAATTCACAATGACATGTTACCTGATGTTTAACTGTACATGACCCGCTGTGTTCGACAGCCAAAAATATGTAGATTAAACTCTTTTTAATTAAAGAAGATAAATTATTTGTTAACATTACTTGATGGATTAGTTAACATGAACTTACAATGAACTACATTTCTTTATTACACGGCTCGTTAGAATGCTTCATTCTGATTGGCCAGTCGGGACATTTGCAGGTTTCTTATCCCCACAACCTCTCAAAACACGGTAACCTGGATTCAGCAATTCATTTTGATAGGTTTTTTTGACAAATTAAAAGACAAATGTCTTTTAATTACATATTTGAACGTAGTTTCCTACCTTAAATCAGAAAGTAAAGGGATTTTCCTCGCGGAGGGTCTGCATTCTGTAAAAATGAGCTTGTAAAATATTTCAAATTCACATTTCATGTCCTGCTTTTTTCTCATTTGGCAGGAAGCCATGTAATAAGCGGGATCATATACAAGCAGCTGGCTGTTATCGCATAATAAGAACAATATATAAAAACAAATACAGAGTAAATATGAACAATTTGACATAAACTAACGTTAACAAAGATTAAAGGGGTGGTTCACTCAAAAATGAAAACTCTGTCATTATTTCCTCAACTCCTGTATGACTTTCTGTCTTCTGCAGAACACAAAAGAAGATATTTTGAAGAATGTAACTTGGGAACCGAACATTGGTACCCATTCACTTCTACTGTGTGGACACAATGGGCTCTTTCCGACCGGATAAGTTCAGGAACAAAGTTCCGAAACGAGTAAAGAGGGCTGTGCTATGCGGATCCCATTTGCACTGGCAAAAGGAGCTTTATAAAACGGTCAGTTCTGGTCCTTGATTCTGATTGGTTGAGCCGACTTCTAAGCTGTTATAAAATACCTGATTTATAACTACTGACGGCATTACATAGCCTAATGGATGGAATACACTACAAGACTTTTATAATCTGAAAGTTTTTTTGAACTAGACATCATACACTTGGAGACTTTTTGAAAGTTTCAGAAAGAAAGACATGAACTGATAACATCTGCTGACTGACACCAGTCCAGACTGAAAATCTGAGCAAAATCTGAGCTAAAGTCTTGCAGTGTATTTTAGCCTTTAAAATCACATTATTTTATGAAACCTTGCTAAGCATATGGAATAACCGTTTTATAAAAACAATAAGCCCCAAGAAGCAGTGGGTTACAGTGTATTTTATAACGGCTAAGGGCGGTTGGGCGGATTCCCTAAAACACCTTATCAGTTGTATTTAGCTGTTTTATTTTGGGTTGAACTATCACTTTCACAAGTGTTACCAAAAAACCGAAAATCAATATTTTGATAGTCTACAAAGAAGCTCTTATACTGTCACAAACAGTGTATGTTTATCTTTATGCAAACGCTAAGGGAATCACAAAAAATTGCGTAGGGGCTCGTCTTCTTTGGCTTGTGTGTAATTGATTGCTTTTGTTCTCATGAAGGAGGGCTGTTTGCGTGATTTATGTCGACGGAGACTTCTTCACACGCAGTCTTTTAACAGAAGATAACAGTGTCCCATGCAAAGGCAAACAAAACAGAAACAGCTGCAATGAATTCCGAGCCGTTCCCTTTCCAGGCCAGGAAGCGAGATTACTTTGATCAGACTCATCCGCTTTGTTTTTAAATTGGGAATGAATGAAGGTGGGCAGCGCATGGCCGTCCTCTGGTGTTACTTTCAGAGCTCCCCTCATTTGTCTAAATGCCACGGCGGAAGAAAAAGAGAGGCTTTAGAGTAAATCGGCTGTTGACCGATAAGACCACTGTTTGCGTCCTTGGCTCCTGTTCAGCTTTGTAAGAGAAAGTAAGTTGACAGGGATTTTATTGTTTAGAATATAAATGCATTTTTTGTGCTGTTGTAGAATTTGAGCCCACTGTATTGGATTTAGTGTGAAGCTTGGGTCATCTAAACAAGAGGACAAATAAAGCAATTGATTTCAGTTATGATTTTAGGTGACCTATACTGCTTATGAGATGGAATAGAAGACACTGAATCAGTCATAAATGTGTTAATATATATTGATGACTTTTAATGGCTCATCTTGTAATGGTTTTCTTTATGAGCAATATGCAATATGAGCCGTTGTCGATTTTCTTGTACAGATTTTTCTGTTGTGAAAATTTTCATGCAACCTATATGTTTTCCATAATTTTATTTTATTTCATTTATAAAGCTCTTTTCACAATTTTCATTGTTGCTAAGCAGCTTTACATACATTATAATACATTTTTATTATAAAAATTAAAGAGAATATACGGTATAGTGCTTGTCAATCGACGTCACGACGCGTTGAATGTTGTGCCATCTTGGGAGGATGGCTGCTAGTGTGTTCGATGCAGTATTTTGTTTTTCTTGTTTGATTAGGGAAGTATAACTATGGTAGGTTGGTCTTGTTGTGGTAAAAACTGCAATAGCATTACGCAGAGTCGTTCAGGAAAAGCCCATGATTCTTTCACTTTCGATTAAACCATATATAAAACAAAACAAGTAAAGCAAAACAACAATAGCAGCGCATTCTCTTTTAAGATAAATGGTCTCATTGCAAAATTTTCTCTATGCAATGCACACTGATGTCAGTGGATTGTCAGAAACTGTTAGTTATTCAATCGTAGTATATTTGATTTAGGTATATTATTATTTTAAATATTGTTAACAGGACTAGGAGAATAAATCAAAATATACCAAAACGTGCAGAATTTTTTTTCTTAAAATATGTTAAGGTGCATGTGTGTTGTTAAACCAAAGTTGTTAATATTTATGGATTAAAAAAAATCTGCAGTCTCCCAGTGAATAAACCAGTGGCAACGGTGGCAAGGAACCAAAACTCCCTTTTATGTGCATAAGAAAAAAAAAACTTGGGAGAGGTCAAAATCAACCGGGAGAGGTACAGAAACCTTTAATTTCAAGTGTGCCCTCTTTCAAACTTTCTGCCATTTAAAATGTAAAAAAAAATGGTTCATCCAGTCAGAGGTTTGAGTATTTATTTTTCTAACAAAATGAATATTGTGTTCATGATTCAATTAAATTATGACCTGTGGAGTTTTCCTACCATTTACCAAAAACCATAAACAAAGGCTGTTGTTTAGTTCTCACTGGCTATCTATCAGTTTTTCGCTCACATCTTTTGTAGAAAATTGTCACTTGTGTCTTTTTTAGAAACAAGGATTTTTAAGGGGTGGGGTGGGTCCAATGCAAAAGCTGCTGCAATTATTCTAGGATGTTGTAGGTGGTTGCCAGGGCATTGTATAAGGTTGCTAAGGTATTCTGGGCTCTTGGTTACTCGATTTGGGATGTGATCTCTTTTGGCAACCAAATAGCAATGGACAAAAAACATTTACAACACCTACTTCAATTGCCTAGCAACTCCCTGCGTTGTGGAAAAGATGTCTGGTTACGTTTGAAAGTAACAGTTCACCCAAAAATCTCAATTCTGTCATCATTTATTCACCCTTATGCTGCTCAAAACCTGTATTTGACTCTTTATACTGTTGAACACAGAAGAAGATATTTCGAAAAAATTTCTTTGTTGTTTGGTGTCCCTAAAATGAAAGTCAATTGGGTCCTCTTTTGTTTATTAACCAACGTTTTTCAATATGTCTTCTTTTGTTTTCTGCAGAGGAAAGTCAGGTTGGACTGACATGTGGGTGAGTAAATGATGACAGAACTATTCCTTTAAGAATATAAAGCAGCCTAGTCACAATAATGTTCTGCAGAATAGAATATGATTTAGTAGAGCTGTAATAGCTTAAATGTTGTTTTCACATTAAAACACAGGTTCTTTATTGTTCCCCAATGTGCAATTCAGGAAAAGATTAAAGTCAGAAAATATGCTATTTGTGCTTTTCTCAACACAAATGCAAGAATGGTCTTGACCCTGTGCATGACTGCAAACGAAATGTACCCCCACTAGACATCTGACCCTTGAACTTTAGGAAGACTTGTTAGGTTCAAAGGTCTACTAAGCTATGTTGTTTATGGCTCAGCATTGTAGTAACTCACAGCACTGTTTTCTCTTCAGTGTTACAGCGGGTCTCACTTCCCATCATTAACAAAGACTAGGATACAAAAAAGGGAATCCTTTTACTATTCCGGCTTAGACTAGATTGGACCAGATTAGATTCTAAGGCTCAAAATGATCTTGGTTTTAAAAAGACAATATCGTAACAAGGTTGTTAAGAGTTCTTGTTGACCAGCTTGAGCAGTGTAGCAAAGGTGGGTGACCAATAAATCAAAACAGCATGAAATGCCAGAAATACAATATAATGTAAACAACTATATGTCTTCAGAGGTGTATAAAGAACTCAAATAATGAAGCATGATATTTTTATTACCTAGAATGAGCTATTTCTATCTACATACACAGCGGGTACCCTTGCATGGAATTCGCCATGTTGTTTCTACAGTAGCCCTAAATGGACAAACTTCACTACAGAGCTGTATCATTAATACGATATCTCCTTCGGAAAAGAAAGGAAATGTGACAACATCTTTGTCCTGTTTCAGCCTCCGTAGTGCTTCGAAAGGGAGGGGTGGTGTGTGTCGTTGGTTGTAATTCGCAACCTCACCACTATATGGCCCTTAATTTCATACACTGGACCTTTAGCTTTTTTTATTGGTTAAATTGGCTTTCTGGATCACTTAACTCACTTAGCAGCTGAACCAGTTTTGCTGATCTAGATTTACCTTGTAATGGCTGATAATTGACAACTGACTTAATAGTGTAACTATAAATAGCATGATGTAGATATATAGACCATTGACTGTAAATACATGTTTCTACATCCACATTGCTTGGCCGCGATATAAGAACTGCCTTTTTGGCCCATTTCATCATTCCACACCTCAAGATCAATATCAAAATACTGACAGTGAGAACCAGGGGAAAACAAGTGCTGTGCAATATAAACATTACACTGAACAACCTGCTGCTCTGGTCAGTGGCAGCCTTGAGCAATGTTGTGTCAGAACTGTCACAGATGTGAAAAGCTCTCTGGTTTCTCCCAGTGTGCTAGTTTGTACAGCATCATTCCATTATTTTTACCCCGAAGGCATCGATCCAAGAACTGTCACTCTACTGAGAAACCAAACACCTCGGACTCGTAGCGTTTAATTTGCCTTCCTTTGTACTACTGTCAGAATGTTATTGTAGGTTTTGATGATATGTTTTGAAAATGATAATTATTTTCAAGCAGGTCAACAGGAAGATTGACAGTTCAATATTTTATTATGTTATTTTTCTCAAGGTTGTTTTCTCAAGAGTTTGCAGCTTTAAATGAAACAAAACATAAGGGGTGTCCCCTTCCAATAAATAAAGTTATTCTTAAAAATGCCTTTTGGTAAGAAGGTCTTTCACCCGGATAACAATGGCGTAAAGCATCTCATTGAATTTACTGCGCCCGCTTTTCTAGGTTATAGTTAAAGTGTGGTAGATTTACTGCCTTTGAGTGGGAAGCAGGAATTCTTTGGAATGTAGGATAAGATGAAGGTTTAGAACGCGTTGCTTGATAATTTTACGCTGGTTTATAATTGCAACAAGAGCCAAAGATGAGATTTATCCAGATTATTTCATTTATTTAGAAATGACGAAATAATGGACAATATATATTTGTTATTGTAAATGCATCATGTTTGAATGTTGAAAAAATTAACATAAGCATGCAAAGGGTTCATCAATAAAATAGTTACCAAGAAAGTATAATTTAAAAAATTGAGATTTATTTTTAACCTTATTATTTACGATTTAACTTTTGAAGATGAAGCATTTATAATTTGCCTAAAACAAGATAATATAACAATGCACATTTTATGAATTTGTTCATTTGTAATTTGTTAATAGTTTTTTTTATAAGTAGTCGGTTCAGCAAGCAGTGTTATGTTATGGTGGTCTGCCTCAGACTGCATGTATACCAACAGTGATGTAATCTTTACAAGTTGAGGTAGTTTTGGTTTATTGACCATCAGAACTGATAACAGCCCCCTCGGGAGGTGATGCAGTGCTGACATCGGACCCTGCAGTCCAACACGCCGTTTCAAAGACCGATGTAACGATTGCACGAGTCCTAAATCCTCCAGCTTTGTGACAAATAAGCCACTCGCTGTATTTACATGTTATTGATTTTATTGGTTTTCATGAGTCAGATCCTTATTAACAACCGACCTCTATTATGATAGCTGTGCAATAGCACATAGCTGTAATTGTGATTACATCACATAATAAGCTCTAAGTGACCAGCATGAGCCACTATGTACTTATGTTAGGAAAGTGATGGAGTGCTTTCAACAAGCTGACTGAATACATGATCGTGTACTGGAAATATCTGAACTAAACCAGTGCACATGCTTAGATAAGAAGTCAAGATCACTTGCCCTCTTGTGTACCTTGACTAAAGGTTTTAGTTCTGCATTGCAAACATATGATATCCATTTTTATTAATGATGACTGAATCTTGAGTTATACTTATTATGTTTGATTGGTTTATGGTCAATATAACAGCTTCGGAGAAAGTTATGAAACCATTTCAAAATTATTTTCAGTTTTTCTGAATTTACTATTCATAGGTATGTGTTTAGGTAAAATTATAATTTTTATTTCTTTCTGTGAACTACTACTAATATTTCTACCAAATTTCTAATAAAAATATTGATTTTATTTGCTTTGTTTGCAGAAAATGAGGACTGGAGAAACACGTCAAAATAACAGAAAAGATGAACTGTATTTTTTCAGACCTTCAAAATACTGCGAGAAGAAACATTTCTGACTTTTAAGAATTCAACACTAATATTTGTACATACATTTAAAGGTCCAGTGTGTCATTTTTGGAGTATCTATTGCCGGAAATGCAATATAATATACATAACTATATCAGAATGCTTACACAATGAAGCGTTATGTTTTTATTACCTTAGAATGAACTATTTCTATCTACATACACCGCAGGTCCCCTTGCATATAATTCGGCATGTTCTGTCAGCCGTCGTAATGTTTCAAACAGGAGGGGTGGACTCGAGGGGTTGGTTGCAATTTGCAATCTTCCCGCAATATTTCACTGACTGGATCTTTAAGAAAGAAATGTACAAATGATGTGATAACACCGTTTTAATGTGTCTTGCCATGCTGTCAGTCTTTCACATTGCTGTTGGATGACCTTGTCACTCCTTGATTTTGTTGAAATTCAGTTCAGATTAACCTGATGTTTTCTTTTTAAAGAGCATTAATTTACATTTACATTTAGTCATTTAGCAGACGTTTTTTTTTCAAAGCGAATTACAAAGAGTTTGAGAAGCAATAAAGCCATATGACATTGAGGAGCAATAATGCAATAGGTGCCAATACGAAGTTACTGGTTTTAACAAAAGCTACACCACTACATGTTAATATAAAATGGTATTCAAAGTTGCCCCAGAACTTTTTGTTTTCGTAAATTCTTCAAAATATCTTGTTTTGTGTTCAACAGAACTAAAAAATATACAATATTTATTTTCTACTATGGTAGTGGATGATGTCTTTGAACTGAAAATTGCAAACGTCCTTAAAAATATTTTTCTTGGTGTTCAACAGAATAAAGAAATGTTTAAAGGTTAGAGTAAATGATGACAGAATTTTTGGGCAAACTGTCCCTTCAAGCGGATTTGAAGTGAAGGTATTTGATAATTTTTTACATTTTTTAAGGGCGCTTTTCATCCTGAAGTCCTCAAATGCAAGCCTAAATCAATGAAATTTTGAAAGGGCTGTTTTTTGGTTAATAAGCATCATTAATATTATTTCTTGTGCTAGCATCAGGAATATTCTATTGTTAATCTTTAACTTATGATTTATGGTTTTGGAAGTTGTGTAAAACAAAATGTTTCTATTTTCCAAGTCTCCTCCCATAAAAAGAGATCTATTCAATATCTTTGATATTATTTCTCCTACATCATTAAGATCAAATGGTGAGCAACCTTTTCTTCTCCTGTGAAAAGATCCAGAAATCTCATGAATCCCAGAGTGTTTGGATGATGTCATAAACAGGGCTCAGTTTTTCAAAGCAAGCAATCAAAAGCAATATTATTAAGATTTTGAACATTTTCATCAAATTTTCAATTTTTCCATTCTACATTCATTGTACAGCCCACAGCATTTTCATTTGTTTCTATTTCATTTCAGAAGAAACATCTGAAATTAATTTGATGCGCAAATGAAACATGAACACAAAAACTTCCGCCACCTCTAAACAATAACCTTTTCCTCTGAGTCATTCCTCGGCTTCTAACTACGAATACACACACACCTGTTATATATCAGGTCTGAATTCACCCATATTGCCTCTTTATTAGTCTCCCATTTACACTTTTAACAGCCTCTTGCAAAAAGCAGAATTCTTTTTGAAAAATGGCTGCTAAAAGCCTATCAGTGTAGTGCACTAGGCCCTCGACTGCTATTAGTCTGAGAGGCTGAGGGTACATCTATAAATGGAGCAATGATGGAACAGCCTCCACAAGAGTCAATTAAAGCACTTCATTACACTGTAATACTGGAACAGAGGCCACAGGACCACCAACCCAGTAATGAGGCCAATCAATGTGTGTATTACTTTGAATTAGTCTACAGCACTCTGACGGAGAGAAAGCTGGATTTTAACAACACATAGATGGATGCTGCTCCTCGGACCATGATGAAACCTTTGACGCTTTATCAATTTGCAACATTTTAATGCATGTTTAATGTTATGGTAGACAATTAGAAGGCTAAACTACATTGGTATAAGATGCATATCATCGCCTTGGAATTATGAGGTTCTATAAGCATTCTGAGAAGTTTTAAGATTATGAGCTGGAAAGTTTTTAAATTCCACTTGATTTTGTAGATAAAACCCCAAAGGTCTAAAAATGTAACCCAAACGTATAGAAAAAAACAGTAAATAACAGTTTTGATAAATGTCAGATAAAACTTTATAATTCCAATATGTTGACAGAAAAATAGACATCAATTAGATTAAATGGAGAGCAAATAGAAACCTTTCTTTAGGTCTTCTGCAATATTTCTCACAAATGTCTCAGAAGAGATCTCAACGGTGTCATAAACTGAGCTCAGATTTGTCAATTCTGCAATCAGAAGTCAATTTTATTCAAGATTTGAGTATGAACTCTGACATTTCTCATTAAATTTGTGCAATTCGAGGCTATTTACCTGTACAATCTACCTTTATTTTACACGCTCTATACTCTTAATGTATTCTCCTGAGCCTTTCAGGAGAAACATCTTGTTAAGTTGAAACTAACACAGCTAAGAACTCTTACAATTTAGCTAAATAGCACAACTTAATCTCGGGGAATTCGTAAGTATTTTACAAGGTGGCTTTTTCGTATGCTTACTAAGTCATTTAAGGACATCTTAATGTATTCCCCAAAAAGATTTAACAGCGTTGACGTTTCAAATGTTCAACAAGAAGGTCATAAAAGCAGACAGAACGCTGGCAACAGGCTGCTTACATGTCAAACAGCCGTAGGCGGTTTTAAATAGAATTTTCAGTGCTGTATACAACGAATACACTAAAACTATGCAATGAATATTTAAAACAGTAGTCTGCTTCCAATCTTCGGTTATTTTGTCCTTTTAGCAGTCCTATTTTCACGATATTTATCAATATCACTAACAACCAACAGTTGCTTTATGGGACACATTCTATGTGATGTCAAAAACTAATGGGTTAAGACGGTTAATTAAGTCAAAATGTCATAATTGCTATCCTTGTCTTGGTATTATCCACCACTGTCATAAAAACATTTTTTATCACCTGTACAGTAATTGTATTTAGAGTATTATGATTTTACAGTAGCAACAGTAATTATAGTCATTATTTT
This sequence comes from Triplophysa dalaica, assembly GCF_015846415.1. Classification (NCBI taxonomy): domain Eukaryota; kingdom Metazoa; phylum Chordata; class Actinopteri; order Cypriniformes; family Nemacheilidae; genus Triplophysa; species Triplophysa dalaica. The sequence continues at coordinate 20,796,794 of NC_079547.1, read as the reverse complement.
ATTATGATGGAAACTATGGTGACCATTGTACATACAGGCGTGTATATAATGGGATGGATCACCTAACTACCATATAAAAATCAAGCCAAGAAATGGGCTTGGCAGGCAATATGTTCCCTCACCTGTTTATGTGGCAGAAAACAGATGGGCCTAAAAGCAGATGTCGGATGCATTTTGCGATATGAAAGCGGTAATTTTCATGCTACTTCATCTCTCGCCAAGCTTCTGAAGAAATTTCAACTAGCACACGTGGGAAGATTTATGAGTTATTTTCCCATTTAATGATATACCTTTAGGTATTGAAAGCTCATGCATACGCAAGTACTCTGAAGAGCCGTCTGTGAACATGAAGATTGGGCCGAGACAAAACACAAAATTCTTTGATTCTAAATATTTTTCAGTAGACTTAATCTAAATTGTTCACCCTAAAATTTAAATGATTTCATCATTTCATCATTCACTCATCCTCATGTCATTTCAAACCTGTATGACTTTCTTCTGCAGGACACAAAAGAAGATATTTGTAAGAATGCCAGTAACCAAATAAGACTGGACCACATCGATACAAAACCACAGACATTTCAACAACAAAAATATTAAATTTTGGGTTACACAGTAGAAAGAGTCATATACAGGTTTTGAACCAATGGGGGTGATTAAATGATGACATCATTTCTATTCTTGGGTGAACTATCCCTTTAAGGTCCAAGCACAAAGCCAATGGTCAACCTTCCAGCTGGAATGAGCTTTCTTCAAAAAGGTTCACCAGATCTTCAGAGCTTTCCACTGTTTCAGCATTCACATCCTTAGTAGCAGCTCTTTAATCTGATGCCCATGTGGGAATTTCAGCAGAAGGTTGCATTGGACACGGTGCCATCAGCAGTTGAGCGGTCATCAAGTCTTCATGCCAGCCAGAGGAATAAAGAGGCGAGCAGCCCATATCTCCAGCCCTCTGGCTGTCAGTCCGTCTTTTCATCCTGAGGTGGGGTAAACCCATAATGCCTGAATGAGAGACCGAACACCACCCTCTATTGGATGATACAGAAATTGTGCACGGTGGGGCTTAGCCTCCACTCGAACCCGAGCTGTTCGTTTCAGCAATGAGAACGGTGACCTGACAATGAACTTCCAATCCAACCCTAGTCAATCCTTGTCTAAAACGTCTAAAGCTTCTAAAAAATTTGAAAACATTTGATCATGTGAATGAGGGGCAGAGGCTGTTTGCTGGACTGGTATGGAATGTAATGTACATTTTAAGTCTTTGTTTCTAGGTGAAGAATTTGATTAGGACAGTAAGTAATAACTTTAAACTTCAAAGAACTGAAGACAGCTTACAAACTGACGGTTAGTGACTCATGTTTCTTCCTCCTTTGAAATACCAGATCGCCATGACTAATTCACCACAACTCAATGTTCTGAACTTTCCAAAACTTCTGTCAGTCTTCTCTACGCCTCGGCCACTTTTAATACCTCCTCTGTTGGGAATAATGGGAAAATTCGACATGGCGCTTATTATGCAGGCCGTTGGTAATTGCGAATTATGAGTTGGAAATTGGTTGGACTGGTTATACAGAAAGAACGGAGAAGGTCTCATTGGGTTGAACCGAAGAAAACTTTAGGGCCTGACACCAGTGTTTACAACTTCTCAAATGTTTTAGAAACGTTGTTTAAGATGTAGTCTTTCTCACACAATCCTCTTCGCAGTATATTTTACACCATATGTCCAAACATTACATAAAAACAGATCACCCTGAAACCAATTTCATTTATGTTGAAAAGATTGAAATATGTAGATGAACATACCCGGTCATCAGCTGCCACACAGTGACAATGAAGTCTGACATCTGTCATTTATTTGAGCTTTGTAAATAGCAGGGTGCTTCTCAGTCAATTTGGAGTCAAAACAAAGGAGGAGGCATCATTTACAATAAACTCTCACGAGAATTTTTGACCATTTTACTAGGTGGCTAACTCATTTTTTGAACGTTTTAGTACGATTTACTTTTGCGCCAGTGATGTTAAGGTTTAGGGGAGGGGTTTCAATATTGCATTTGTTTATAATACACAATAAGCCACCTCATAAGAAGTTCTGAATTCCCTTAACAAATCGTCAACAGTTCTCACGTTGTCTTTGAATGGTCTCATCTGAAGTCTGGTTTTAAACCTCTTTAAACCTTTCAGATCATATTAGGGTGTAGATGGCCATTTCAACACTATTGGAGAAGAGCTTTGTGCCCCCAAATAAAGACTTGTAGACTTTATAATAATGAATATTAATGAAACCAAACCAAAAACTCTGTTATACAATGTTGGAACATCAATTCTTTTGGTTGGTGGTCATATTTTTCTGATGTTTGATATAAAAAAAACTTTTTCACCGCTATTTCACAAATGCCACAAAACCTTTGGCCTCAGATCCATCTTTGGGCCCCCATTTTGAGAACCACTGCACTAGACATTCAAATAAATTAAAATCCTATAACACCTTTTCTTCCTTTTGTTTTAAAATACATTCTGTGAAGCTTACCCTACAGCAATCAAATAAAATGGACATCTGCAACTTTGAAAATCAGAATTCAAATCAGACATTACGGTGGATTAAATTATCATAATATATACAATCATAGTATTATGTTTAATGTAAAAAAGAAATCAAAATTAAAAACGCAAAGCAGCTTTGTGACGCTTTTCTTTGATTTTAGGGTCAAATGTGACCTGGTTTCATGAGTTCAACCCATATTAATACATTTTAAATTCCAGATTGGACTCAATCGATGAAACTGTTATCTGTCAGCTGAACTGTGTAGAGTTCATCATTATTAATAAGCACTTCGGTTCCCGAGCTCGTGGATCAAATTACGATTCATTTATTTAAGACTTGTTCCATTCCTACGGGGGACAGGGTTATTTCCCAAGGGATGCGCGTTCAAAGCCGACAGTTAAATGTAACCTCCAGCTTCGCATCAGGGCAGGATTTAGACGATCCGCTTTTTATTTCCACTGAGACGGTTGGGTAAATTTCAACTCGGCTGAGGTACAGGAGTAACGCGTGCTCGTGCAACAGGTGAAAACGTTTTATCCTCTGGAAGAAAGTGCAGAAATCCCTGTTTCTCTGAGCCAATAGAAAAGTGTTAAGACATGTGACTGGCATAAATATGAAGGGAAACTTGTATTTGGGAAACGAAGCAGAAAATTTGAGGATTTGGACTTGAGAGCAAAGTGATTTGGGCATTCATTTGAGGACCATGATTATTAAAGGATTATGAACTGGCCCGGATGAAAGCATAAGAGACATTATGCAATTCATAATCCTTATATGAATAATGTTCAGCTAGTAAGTGGTACTTGCTCAGTATTAAACTTTGTAGTGAAAACAGGAGCAATACATGAAAAATGGCTTAAATCTTGGCCCTGGATGAGACGCTCAGATACTCTTCTGAGAAGGCAGGTTTATAATTTTTAAGTTGTGGATGATAAAAAAATACAGACACCACGTAGGTAAAAACAGCCCACTTCTGCAGAACACAAGATATTTAAACTAGATTTTCATAAAAAGGCTGTGAAAATTCAGTAGACAGAACTGTAATAACGTAGAACAGCTATTATATTAAGGGTCATGCGAACATTTAAAACAATAACATTTATTGCTTCTTCTGAATACTGTATTGAAACCAAACGCATTCAGTATACACAGAAAATAATTATACAATTATATATGGATGCACAAAAGGCAGAAAACACAACAGGTCTACAAAACACTACTTTACAGAAATTAAAAAAATTCTAAATATCAAAAACATACAGCTGCGAAACAGCAGCCAGCTGTTGTCAGTGAGACAACCTGGGATTAAACCGTCACGAATGACTGCAGTTATTATTAACGAACAGTTTTCTAACACATCAGATTGAAACGCTGGTATAAATTAATGTGAATCATGAAATCTGCACTTATCTGTCCTAAAACGCATGGTAGAAGAGAGGGTGAAAGAAGCATTCAACAACCTCTGTCAGTTAAACACAACACAAAGAACTAGAAGGAATACATGTTAAAAAGTAAAACAAAGCTACCGTTTCAATCGTTTCATAGAACAAAAACAGCTATGGCTTGTTTTGGTGTGGAACGTAATCTCTGAACAGTGACCATTTATGAGTCTTAATAGAGACCCACTGCTATAAACTCCCCTTCCTGTGTCCAAAATATTAACACACCAATCTAGAGGAGATACGGTCTAGACTGTGCCTGACAACCTAAAGCTTCGAACATAAAACATGACCACTTCCCTGGCCTAAAACTCAAGTTTTAACTGTTAAGTGATGTCACGGTTGATGTCAAACAGATGTATCCAAACACCTTCAGTCAAACCGAGGCCTCACGAGAGCAAAGCCAAAACAACAGACAGGAAGAAACCAATAACAAGTATGAAATTGAGGGAAAAACTGTATACAAAACTATTCCGGTTAAAACCTTCACTTCAGAAATAAAATCCTATGTACATCTGCATAAAGAGTGCATTTGGGAAAGTTGGAAAAGATAAGTCTCCACCAGAAGGCGCAGGGTGGTAGGTTGGGTGTTGCTTCTGACAGCCTTCAAGGCCACTTAAGTGTGTGTCGTCTTAATCTCCACGAAAGCGCAGTCAAACAGGAAGCCTTTAGTCTTGTTCCATAGGCTCCTCTGCACTTTCAGAGTCTTGTGCCCCTGACCCGGAGTCGCCCTCTGTGGGAGAGTCTACGCTACTACTGCTGGATGAGGGTCCGGAAGCATTTTCATCAGTGCTACTGCTGCTGCTGACCTGCTCGCTTGGCTCCTCCCCATCCCTCACCTCAGGGCTAGACGCCGCCACCCCCGCAGGGGCTCTCTGCTCTGACTGGTCCATTTCGCTGGGGTCCTCACCGGGAGAGTCGGAGCCACAGGGAACCTCTCGTTCGGCGAAAGCCTCACGGGAATCGGCAGCCGTACACTCGGACTGTGTGCTAGAAGGTTCTAAGATAGAGAAATATTAACAAAGAATAGATAAGCTTCATTTGCATCTCTCAAATGTTTAAACACCCGTAGGCTGTGTTCACAAGAAAAAGTTGACATTGGCACTTTTTTAGTAAAAAAAAAAAATCGCTCCCAGCGTTGTGGTTACAAATAGCAGCCGGCAATGTTCAAACATAGCATTTGTGCACGAAGGCAGCTAAGAGAGACAGGCTTCATATTAGGTAGCATTACAGAATTCTATTTGAATTAGGGTTGCTCATTTCGGTTAATTTCCCGAACCGAGAACCGATGTATATTAACCTCTAACTGATCAAATTTTTATATTAAATTGGAATTAAATAAAAATACATGCTATGTCTTAGGTTGTTTTTTTATTACTTATTCATATTTTTTACGTTATGTCTGAAAGAAAGCAGGTAAACCACGGGTCGCATCAAGGCTCAAACTACGCAAACTGCTATCGAATCAAAGCGGTGGTTGTTTACTTCCAAGTGTCTTTAATGCGGCATGCCCATTAAAACTGTGCGTTTGCAGAGCTGGCCTCAAAACCAGGGTAGAAAACAGCCTATTACTTAAGTAGAAACAGTAAACAAGCACACTTCATTACACCTTTAACAGATAGTATTGATCGGTCAACATTTTTACTTTTGGTTAACGGTCAATATGAGCGTCCCTAATTTGAATTATAAATAGAAAGCGTCTGTGCTATAACCAATCACATATGTGACCCTGGAAACACGAAACAAGTCTTATGGTTTATGGTTTTTACATGATCTTAAAAGTGAATAAATAAGATGACCATTTATGTATGAGTTTTTAGGACAATGCCAGGCTGAGATACAACCATTTAAAACTTTAAATATATATTTTTTATCTATTTAAGGTAGGAAATATACAAAATATCTTCATGGAACTTGATCTTTATTTAATATTTCGGACACCATTTAATTCAAGCTTACAAGCTTAAGCCTTCTCGACCAATCACGTTCCTTGCATGTTGTTATGAAAACGTCAGGTCTCAGTCATTGGTTAGCTGTGAAAAAGATGCTTGAAGTAGGGCTTCTTTTGGGCTAGCCTTGCTGCAGAAGAAGACGCTGGCATTTAAAAAAGCGCAAACGGTTTCCCCCATTGGATTATAATGTAAAACAGATGCCAGCAGCTTCAAAAAAAAAACTTAAAATAATGTTACCTTGATCCTCACTGCCTCTGGCTGAAGCAGAAAGTTTACCCTCGTATTCTTCGTTCACCTCCTGCGACATGGACGAGGGCGAGTTGGCATCCTCCGATTTATCCGAGGAACTCTCACTAGGTGTAGATCTGTGCACCTCCACATGCTCATCATCGTCCTCTATTTCCTCCTCTCCATCCTGGTTGAATTTGAGTCTCTTTACTTCATGTGCTTCTGACTCCATGCCCTCCTCCTCTCCATCATCAAGATGTTTATTCTTTACAGAGCCAAGAGTACCACCGATGCCTGATGTTGATGATGCATCACTGAAGAAAAATATATACATGTTACCAAGCGAATGCACAGTGGTGTTTCATGGGAATTATGAGAGTCAATCCATCTTAAACTCTTAATTTCATTTTTTTTTTTCAATTACCAAGAGCAGTTTCAAACACTATGCATCAAAGAATCTAAATCAGAGTCAGATTTTCGCATTTCCTAAATTTCAAAGCTGTTCAGGGTATTGAGGTATTGATGCATTGAAGTTCAGGGTGTGTTCTCCAGGGATGGATACGCACGTTCTGAACACATACATTTTCATCTACGGAGACCTTTCAGTATGCTGTGGATATCAAGAAATTGTTTAATGTTTTTGTAGGTAAACTTTATAAGGAGTAAAGATATAAAATGAACTAAAATTACTTAAAAAGCACAATTTAATGTAATGTTATAATTTTAAATGTTACTATACTCTAAAACAGTATAAAAAAGATTTTGAATAAAAAGATGTATTTTTGTTCAATTCAATAAAAGCAAGATTTTTTGAACAAATGAGATTATAAAGTAGACTTTAGACCAAAACATTCGAATAACCTTTTTCATGAATCTAAACACTAATTTGAAATATAGTAAACAACAACTGACAAGTTCCAATGGGCCTTTTTCACATGAATCTACGTCACCGCAGTGTAAAGCAATTTCCAACACAGATCCTATTGTAATAAAACGCTTGGGTCATTTACCTACGTTTATATGTACAGTCTTAATACACACCAGCTCACGTGATATTCAAACGTGAACGCGTCACTGTATTATAAGAAAAAAAGAAGACAACTGGTACAGTGTTTACAGAGTGTAACTCGTTTATTTTTTAACCTTCAAAGTATTTTAACTTTTTTTTAAATCTTATGTATGATCATATTTATTAACAAGTATAACATTGCGCTGTAATTAATATTAATAAATTAAACCTTATTATAAAATTCTGACCATAAACAGCTATATTGTATTCTCCAATCTTTAACTAGGTCGCTTCCAATACTGCACATAAGATTATAATAATAATAATCATGGTCTTCCACTTATTTTAATAAATACATAAAAATTTATTCACTCCCCTATCACAGTTACACAGAGCACACATAATAAAACATGCAATAAATGATGCGTGGTAGTGATCCAATGGACCCACGAGTAAAACGTATGATATCAATATTTCACAATATTTTTGATAATGTCAGAACAGAAGCACTAGCGAGAACACTCAACAGAAGACATTTTTAGTAACTTTCTGACACAGAAAGTGCTATGGGAGTGTGACGGGAGGAATTGGGTGAGGTTTTTCCAGCACAACGTACTGCCTTTAATGTAACGTTAGTTTATTTTATCAATATAATGCAGGACCAAACCAGACATGAGATAACATCATAACTGGATTAATCATATGCAGTTCAGTAATTAAAAATGATCAAGTAACTGCCTCAGGTTGATGTCTCGTAAAACAGTACAAATCTTAAATTGAGACAAAAACAGCAGTACCAGCGCCCCTCTTAGCTAAAGAACTTGACTTTTAACGGGCGGTATAAGTTATTAAGATCGTTTACATTATTTATATGAAGACATTGAATCCAGACACTCTTGTTAGACTTGGATACTTCTGTAAACGGAACATTGTTTACCCTGCGTTGAACGATGCGGAAGTCAGAAAGTGTGAAAAAGGCCTATTCTTAAGTGTGACTTAAGCATTGAAGCAGCACTCTGTATACCAAACAGTACCTGGATGTTTTGCGATGTTCCTGTGATGAATTTGGATCTTTGTTTTCTGTGCTGTCTGGAAGGCCGTTTGTGGCTGGCGAACTGGACACGGAAGGTTTCTGTCTGTTTAATGGCCTGGGTGTTCCTGGACCATTGACTTTCCTGAAATACAGAACGAATTCAAGTTTGACATCCATTTTTAAACATCTACTCATAAGCATCGTATACACCATACACCCCACCTCTCTGTGAAAGCGGATGTGTTCCCAGACAACATGACCCCGTTCATTCGGTTAACTCCACTGCAGCCATTTTTCCTAGTGAAAAGAAAAAACACTTGATCTATCCACAGTAATTACAGACAAATGGTGCCCTAGACAAGATTTATATACAAAATAATATAAATTATTTGAATCCCCTCCTATACAAAATAAATACTGACAATTAATAAATAAAGTTGAATTCTTTTAAAGCAAAATTCATATTTATTTGAATATAAAATTAATTGTGATAAACATAAATAGGAAGAAAATAAATAACAACTACAAATATTTGTAATAAAAATGTTTCTAATTACATTCTCATTGTTTGAAAATAATGTTGCAAATAAAATAAAACAAATTGTTTTCTTAATAATAGGCTACTGTATTTTTATATTAGAGATCATAAAACAAATATTTGATTGTTATTATTATTTAGATAAGGGTAACTGAATTTTTTTCTTCTACATTTTGTCAACCTCATTCTTAAATAAATGTTAGTTTTCAAGAAGTAAAATACAGCATGCATGAGAATTAAGTTTTTTTGTGCAAGTAAATTAAATAAAAAATCATTGCAAAGAAATAGACGCAAATTCGCGGCAGGCGATGTGAATGACTCAAAACAAGCTGCGAACGTGCGTAAATAGTGTCTTCCGTGCCAGCTGAGAATATTAAACCCGGGCGAAACATTTGCCTTGCACGGAAATAACCAACCATTCCCGTGAGTAAAAATGAGCAAGGAACGCGATTCATCTGAACACAACATAATGGAAGTTGTAGTCTAGGATTGAGATAAGCTGCACATATCATATTAGGTGACATAATTAATAATGCTTTGAGATGATGAATTATAATTAAAATGTTCACTCATTTTGGTGGCCCTATGGATCGGCGGCACCCCTAGCATTTGCCTACTCCCCCTAAGCCCATGGCCGGCCCTGGTTCCACTTAATGTAGAACAGCTTTAGGCATTGAATATTGAAAACTTGGTTACTTACTCTGATGCTGGATAGATGCAACTGACCACCATCACATTCTGAAGAAGACAAAAAATTACAAATGCAATATGAATTTTGCCTTGCCAACTTTTAACTTGAGCACAAAACTCAGATTTCACTATTGTATAGGCTGCTTATTAAAAACAAGATTTGTTATACTCTGACTGAATGATACACCATAAACCAACCTTCTCTAAACCTCTGAGAAATTTCTCTGTTCCAGTGTAGTTCCTCTTGGGTTCTGTGAGAAGCTCACACAAGCGCTGGATGGTAAATGGAATCCTGTATAGAAAACAGAATATTTATATTAGCTCACACATCAACCAGGACAGACTCCATCCTACATTGGTAAGACAAAACTTTTAAGACACACATACAGCCAAAAATTTGCTTTGTTATATTCAACTGCCAGGAGATGGCACACTTGCTCTGGGGTAAATAGTTCTGATTCTCTTGATTCTACTGCCATACGAGAAAAAGCTGGACATGAAATGTGAATTTTAAATAATTTATTTTCATGATTATGAATTGATATGATGTTGAAATTTGGCTATCGATGAATTGTCTGTTAAATAATTGCGATTGTGGCGATTAATTATCTGTTAAAAGGCTTTGACAATTATAACGATTAATCCAGTATCTCTGAGATAATATATTTTTGAAGGCTAAATCGGAAGTAAGCACCATGTTGGTTCCCTCGACCAAAAGCATATGCATTTTTCCCCTAGAAATTTGGAAGATTGCAAAAAATAAGCCCTGTGATTAACAAAGGTTTATGATGTTTACACGTTTTGTCTATCAAGACAATCTTTACAAATTCACACCACATTTGATACTTTTTTGAATCCGAAATACAATCGGCAGAAGTAAAAAGCTAACACAATGCTATTAACGGACTCTACTTAAGGTCACAAGTAGGGATGGGTACCGAAACCCGCTACTTAATTGGTCCCGGGGCTATATTATAAAAGACCGAAGTATCGATAAGCTCTGACGTTAACGGTTCTGCTGTCGGTACTGGAGAAATTAAGAAAAACATTTCCTATTTATTATTGATAAATAAATGTTAATTAGCATATTTTAACTGACCAACCATTTCTAATTTGCGATAATATTAAAGACATTTACCTGCATTTTCGTTATTCGCAATATCGCACGCGAAATGTCCGTCTGTCCCACACTACACAGAGCTCGCGCGCACACAACACGAGAGCTCGTGCTTAATAGAGTGATGATGGCGGAGAGAATCAAACGGTCTAAAGTCTGGTTACATTTCACTCGAGCGGATGCAGACAATGCTCGTTTCAACAAGTGCAACAAGATTTTTGCTTGTAAGAGCGGAAACACAAGCAACCTGGCAAAACATCTTTCAAAAGTGCTTAATGTGCAGACAGAGAAATGCAAAGTTTTCGACTGCCTAGCTACTAGTTCATCATCCACGTCCTCATGTACGTGTATACTGGCCTAGCAGACTTCCTAAATAACCCCGACATAAACATTGCATTAGATTCCTTTAAATTAGTATGTAATCATTTAATAAACACACATCACATTAAAAAAAAGCCTACATATAAATCTTATAGTAAGTAGCCTAATTAAATCTTAAACATTAAAAATGCTCTCACAGTACTGCATTTAAAATGGATGAATAATAATAAATTATGCTTAAGAAATTATAAAGCAGAGCTTACCTAAAAATTTATTTGTATTGATGAAATACATACTTTTTTTGTGTGTGTACTTTGCAAGAGGTTCAAACCTGTAAAACTTTTAAGCCCAAACAGAGTTAACTACATTATGTGAATCTAAATCTCCTGTTACAGTGAACCAATCCAATCCAGCATCTGGTCCAATTATGGTTATTATTAAACAACAACAAAAAACACAAACAAACTTAGGCCCACATCCACTTTATTTTAATTCTCTATGAATAATAGGCGGGTATCAGTCATCTTTTACCTGCATTAAGATATGATGGGTCAGTAAAGAATGTTTTAAATAGTAAAAACAACTCAAGCTTTTGTTTTGTCTTTTATAAAAAAAAACACAACAAAAAGTACAGATAAGAGTACCGTTAAAGTACCGGAGCGATAAAAGTAGTAATACCGTTAAAACCTTAACGATACCCATCCCTAGACAGAGCTTACACTCAAGCGCTATTGGCTCGTGTCTCTTTGGAGCTGCTGTGTCTTTCCTTGAGACAGTAATGCAGGAAAAAAATCTTTCAAAAATACATATCACATAAACTGTATTAAATTTCTTCAATCATGCAAATCCCATACTTGTTTTTTAGGATGTCATTCGATCTTTTAATATACAGTACAACTCACTTCTTCGCTTCTCTGATCGGAACACCGCAGGTTTCTTTTGACTTACTTTATATTGCATATCACGTTAGCAGATAAATTAACATTGGCATTTAAAAACGTTTGAAATGAGTTTCGGGGCGACTCGCCTGCAGTCACGCTTCAAGTTTGCTGGTTTTAACGTCGATTGTGAAGGAAAATATTACGCATAGTAAACCACTTTGAGACATGGATTGTGTTTTGTGCTTCCCATTCTCCCAGAGACTTTTCTCTCTACCGCATATGTGAGATAAGCACACGTGACGTGAGTAGGTAGCATCTTGCCGCTGAACGAATAGAATTAAACATATCGTAAAATATCCCCATCTTCCTACGGATCGTAACATCTTTGCATCGCAACATATCGTAATACGAAGTGTTGTTACACCCCTACTTCATACATTAAATACCCTGAATCTACTTAGCAAAATTGTTGAAATATTGTCTGTTTCTAGACCACATAAATATCAAAAAGTTTAAATATAATTAGTATAAATTTTTCTGAAATATTCAGTCCTACTTAAGAGCAGAACCTCATACCTTGCTCATACCTTATAAAGTTCAAGGAATTAGGTATTAGGTAAAAATTAGGTAACTTGCCCGCTGAATCCATCGACAATCTTAAGAATCCTGTCCTTCATTTCTTCATAAGGAATTGACTCCACATTGGGGTTAGCTGGTCCTCTCTGCTCCGGAGCTGACGCTCGGAAATCCTCCATTACTTTCTCTAATTTGAATATGAAGTAGCTTTTAAACTGAGACCATGACACCCTGTAGAGATGACAATGCACAGAATGTCAATCAATGCAGCAGGTCACAGTGGGAAAAAACAACTGAATATCTAAATATGCATTGTTTAAATTGATATTTTGGAGCAAATATAAAAGCACCGTGGTAGTATTAACCACTGTGGCATTACAAAGTAAAGTGAGGTCTATGACTTTGCTAAATCATTGACAGGTTTTGAGAGGCAAAGGCTATACTTACAGGGTTTCCCCAGTCTTGGCAATATGACACAAAAACTGGTCCAACACGGAACACACTTCTTTCTTGCCCTTCTTGTCAAAATCTGCCGAAAATAGAAATTCAATCATTTTTATTTAATGTATGGAACAGCTTTTGAAAACAAAATATTTTAATCGATAGCCGACACTTAATGAAAAAAAATGATAGTATTCCCATTTCCCATGACTTTTGTAATGGGATAATTTTATGAGAATTAGGGGATAATTGCCGTGGTGCACACGGCACTCTGAAAAGTTGAAATTTTCCATCTCAATGCGACACAGACGCACCTAGAAAATGTGCGTGTTGTGACCACATCGCCCCCCTTTTTGGACGCCTGCCGCGTGTCTACATCTATGCTGGGTTAACACCAAAAGCAAACAATCATGTTCCACGCTCTCCAGGTGTCGCTAAGCAACAATGGGCCACAATAGCCATTAAGACGAGGAAGTATAAAAAAGGATATACGGAAGAAAAGCGCTGAAAATACCTTAAAATAAGTCTGATTTACTTGCCTAGAAGGTTTATTTATCCTGTGATCATCTATGTTTCCATCTTCACTGAGATTGTCTTAATTGGCTCGTATAACGAGATACATTAATGCTGGGTTCACACCATATCTAACATGTTGTATGCGTTTCATGTTGAAATAACATTTAAATGAGTAATTCTGACATAAATAGGCGACTCTTTGACATAACTTATTCCATTTGTGTTGGGACAACATGAATCAATTTTCATTGACTAACTGAAACTACACAGTGGACCGAGTTCCCAGCATGCATGATTTATTATGACTAGATTTAGATACGACATTTTTAAATTAAATATTATTTGTGTGTTTTTGTGCAAGACAAAAGATAAGGAGACTTGTTGGTGTTTACTGTTCTGTAATGTAAACATTTTGAAGATTTTCTGTTTTTGAGGGGTTAACATAGTGGTGAAGAATAACGGTTTTATTGAGGTTGGGGACGAGCACCGTTATGCCATCTTTGCATGTATGCAGCCTTACTCAGTGAGTAAAACTCTGCAAATGGTCATGCAGTAAACCATCTGGTGCTTCCTGCCAGCACTTTACATTACATCATGCTTACATCACTGAAGCATTACAATTTGATTGGCCTACCACAAATGAATAACATTCAGCTGAAATTAAGTTGATGACCTTAAACTGGGTGAATTGTGCAGACAAGTAAATCTTAAATTCAAATAATTCAATAGTGTTGAAATAGGTGTCATAATAAAATTTAGTTAATCTAACAACACATTTTTTTGAATGCAGCCCGTTTCGCGGCATTAACATCGCCTGCCGCGAATTCACATCTTTACGGGTCTTTGCATTGACTTTGTACGTAATTTACTTGCGCAAATCGCTAAATTCACGTTTGGTGTGAACCCTGAGTTACAATAACGGATATGCTTTCGCAAAATGTGAATCGCCACTTGATGTGTATTAATTATTGAGGCATAAACTAATTAGTCAAACAGTAACTATTGACAATCCTAGATTGTCCTATGTATGCATTGTTTTGCCCCGTGTCCCATTTGTAGAGTCTTGTTCATGCTTTTATGCAATCTACAAACATTTATTCATCAATTTTACCAGAATTTTATCCAAAGTGACAAAAAAGAGAGGATTAAACATATTGGTCAATGAGATTTTGTCAAGTGCAGTCTACAAAGCCATGTTTACAAGCAGAACCACAACTGGGGGACAGATGACCAACAAAGAAGATAGTTTCATAAATAAAAAACATTATTTCGAATAAGTTTAGACTATAAAGTAACCAGTCCATTACACTTGTGTTTTAAGGACAAACAAAAAGAATATCCCCATGTAATAATTAACCAAACACAGTAGAGCTGACAATGCACCTTCTATGAACTGCAAAACCGAGTTTCTAGGCTTAGGGTCATTTGCAATTTTGAAAACCTGTCCACATTGCACTTTCACAACTCTTCTGATCATTCAAACCACAACTATTAACTGTACTATGATGAGGAACGCGGGCAATTATTGCATTATTACAATCTTAGCCAACTGCATATCTTCAATAAAAAGGAAAATACCCCCAAAAAAGACGAACAAATATAACATGCTAAAGAGACCGACTTTGTTTTAAAACAATTGGCCAAAACAAACAGGTGTTTGGCTAAACTGTGCACTTTTATAAACTACAGTACATCACACAAAACCACTATGCACCTTTCTCAGTAATAACGTTGTATACATATGCTATGTATTGATTTATCAAATAATCACTTATGATAACTAAATAAAAAGGATGTAATCTGTTCAACACGACTATGAACACACAACAGACTTCGAAAAAACAGGAAAAGCCATTTAGCCACAGGCTAACATGCTAGCATGAGCTAACAGACATTATCCAGCTCAAACAGTCTATCTGAAGATACACACAGACCGATTCCACACGCACAGATATTCACCTTTAAGGGCTTCTAGAAGAGTGTCTATCTCCATGTCTCTGCTGTTGTCACTATCTCTTGCTGGAAAGCGAGAGCTGATGGCTGCTGTTGGGCTCAGCGAACAAGAGGAAAGGGGAAACATTTCAATATGGTGGCGGCGATCGCGTCACTTCCGGCTGCCGCTCTTCCAGTGCGCTTGGCTGTTGTGCGCAGTGCTGGGTCTGGTTCACGTTTGGATGCAGAGCAGTTATCGCCAAAAAGACAGCTCACTTGGTTTGATTCCACGAATGAAAGACCTCGTCAATTTTTGTCTAGAATAATTGCTTTATTTATAAATAAACTGTCATCGTTGTGTGATGAGTTTAATTCTGCACAGTGCTTAGGGTTTGGTTTCATTTACTGTGGTGGTCTACCAAAATACATTTACTACAGTTTAACCATCGTGTGGTTACTGTGGTTTCACTACCAAACACGGGTACAAACGAATATATCTCAAGAAAAATAAGTGTCAAACCATGGACCACATAAACATGACAAAATGACAGAATCTACAAAGCTTGTTCTGTCCCATCGCATTAATTGTGATATTATATGTTTGGCTATTTTTTTGGCTAAACTTATGTTACCACCTTATATGTCATTAGCAAAGACCTGCACATTTTGAAGATTCGGGGTGCCTTTAAGTAAATTATACAGTAAAAAATATTTTAAATATCAGTATTTAAATATTTAGTAAATTTGGCCAAACATGATAAAAGTCAAATGTAATAATTGGAGTTGTTTGTATTAAGGTTATTAAATAAACCAATAAAACAATCCAAATATTGTCTTGGTGCAATTAATGTTCAAACACTTGCAGCATCTAGATGTTTTAGCCTAAATTACCTTCTCAAATACATGCGTACAGAATCAATGGTTAAGGGAAGATAAGCATTACAACGAAAAACTATTAGGCTTATATTAAATGCATTTTCATTTATTACATTTTTGAAATACGCACTTCAGTATAAAATTACAATAATAAAAAACATTCAAAAGACAGAAAAGCAAACTGGATAGAATGATCATCGCTGATGCATTTCTTCAAACAAAGATAACAAGAGATGTATAATACAGTCTTCTTGAGTTTCCAGTTAAAAAAAAACCTCCTCGCTGATCCCAGACCAATGACGAGACGATGGAAACCGGGCACGCGTATAAAGATTGAGCACATGGTGCTGACAAATACATCAAAAACATTCTCCATAAAGCATCACACAAGCACGCTCCATACTTTGAGATTCACATTCAGCATATTAAAAGGCTGAGATTACATGAAAATGAAAAACATCTGATTTTTTAAAAATATTTCTTGATATGTATGGGCAAACTGATCTTGCTGATCAGAGTTCTGCTTCTGTTAAAATGTTGTTTCATTTATTTATTTTCTCCCTCCGATTCAATGTTTATAAAAATAAAAAGTGCACTTCACTGTAAACCACACATTAAAAATGAATGTTTATATAATACTGTCATGATGAACAAACATTTCTACTTGGAACGTTATGAACACATGGCTACACACGAATGTGGGAACTTGCTTATTTTAAATAATGGAATCAATTTAGCCCCACTTTGGCAGATAACACAAAAAAACATACATTAATCCAAAGAAAATAACTTTTGGCTGGTTTCCATGTGCTCTTTCTTGCAAATAAAATGACAGTGTAGTGTACTACTGTACATTACACTTAAAAGTTGTGATAAAGGGACATTCTACCACATTTTCAACCTCAAGTTGATTATGTTCTTTAGTATAGACCTGTAGTATCGGTAGGATTTTGTATGTTCGTCTATATGGCCTTTATAGAAATCACCTTATTGAACATCCAGCATTGTGTACTTGTCAAACTCTAAAAGGACTCATATGTTAGTAATCTTTGGTTGTTTGTGCCCGCTGCATTAATTTTAGGGCTACATTTACGATGTAGTAAAATGCACAAACCGGTGTAGCCATTTTGAGTTACAGAGTAGTACATACTTCAGCGTTTACTACAACACAATAAGTCAGAATGTACAATGCTGGACATAAGAAACCAGACGCTGAAAATCGGTATAACAGTTTATAAATAAACCAACAGCTCTTAACCCATATTAGGAGCCCAGTGAGTCCGAAAAATTCTTTCAGGATACTATAAATAATTTTATGGCGCATTCAGTTGTTTGGTTACCCATAGAAATGCACTCTGGTATCTTCTCTGTATCAAGAGTTGTTTTAAACATACAGTATGTAGTCCTGTTGGAATTCATTTTTTGCTGCATCCGTTGAGTCATTTTCAACAGAGCCATTCCTCCTCTGGCTCTTGACCCTTAAGACTGAAGCTGGTGGACCACATGCTGCTTGCCCTTGGTCTTGCACATCTCGCAATAAATGTCCACTTAGATCTAAGCAGCAGGTAGAGACTTTCCATATGACGTCGAAACCACGCTCAGAGCTCTCAAGATTCATTACTAGTGCGGCGGTTGGACGTGGCGGACAACCTTTTTCTCATAAGCGGCCCTCATGGTCTTCTCTATCTGTTTGAGGAAGACTTGCGGAATCCTTCCACAAAGGGTGTTAACTGTATCTAGGAACTTGGTTTGAAGAGGGTAAAACAAAGACTGGAATAGATTCTCCTCAAAAGGATACTGAAAAAGAAAAACGTATTAGTGTTTAGACGACTGCACAGGCATAACTGCGGAGGCACATGGCTCTTATCTCATATCTGAATAAATTCAGGGCAGCAGATGGTACCATGTGATTTTAGAAGACAAAAGGTTTCCTCTTGAGGAGACCGTTTCCTTCAAGGAGATCTTCAAGGAGACTGCATTGTGAATGCACAATGCGAGCGCCTCTGTTTATTCTGATGTGCTACAAAAGCCCCTATTTCGCTTTCTTAGCACAGAAAAATGTAAGTAATTTGTCAAAGCAAAGACAAACAAATTGGATTTTTCTTTAAAGTGCCAAAGAGCATGTTGACACACATGTAAAATTATAAATAAATTATAAAGATGTAAGATATTTACAATATTTGCAATAGAAAACCCAGCTGAAGTTATTCTTGTGTTTTAGAGTTTTCTACTATTCTACTACAAACAATTCTACATAATGTAAAGAACATTCTGTGGAAATATAACCATGATATCTTTAATAATGAATGAGTGAGGATATTTGTCCAAAAATGAAAACGTTGTTTTCAGAAGCCAACTTCTGATATTTTGTACATTTGATAAAATGTAGTATCAATAAAAGTATATCAGTATATATTTATTTAACTTTTTCTCATATTGCAAATGAAATCTATGGGCGGTTTCATCGGAGGGACGCGCTTCCGGTCTGTGTTTGGTTATCGATGTAGCTAGTAACAACACTTTATTTTATTTTATATTTAATTAATATTAATAAAAATCTATATGAATACTTTATTGTATATAAAACGATTAATCACATACAAAATATAAGCTTGTGTTTACATAATATAAAGTATGTCTGTGTACTATGCAATTTTGTATTTATAAACACATTCATATATTTAAGAAAAATGTAAAATATAGAAATTAAAAAATGTGTATATAAATTCTCAATTACTGCTGAATATAAATATTTCTTGAATACATATATAAATATATATTTTTTATTTATTTATAAATACAAAATTAATATGAACAGCACACATCATATTATGTAAACAAACTTCTATTAAGGATGCTATTCATTGTTTGACAACCATAATAATTAGATGTATTAAATAAAATGAAAACTACATAACTTTGATTCTTTGCGAAGGTCTACCGGAAGTTAACTTTGGACCGCATAACGTTTGTACATGTTGTTGCTGCTGAAACAGTCCATAGTATAATCTATATTTTATATAAAAAAAACACATTAGCAACTTTTCAAATTTTTTGGCTGACTACTTTGATGCCCCTAATCTCATAATTAGTTTATGCAACTACAACCTGGATTTCACACACAGGGTCACATTTGAGCAGTTGTCTTCCATATAACTTTATCAAATAAGACAGAACAGAGACAGAGAGACTTACTTCATGTATAGCATCATACACCACCTTGAAGGCAGGCTGCTTGTCGTCATGGTAAACTCCACGGTTACCGTGAAGGATGGACACCCCCTCTTCTTCTGCAGCTTTGCAGTTGCTTCCATACATGCAGTGGTCTGGCCTGTAGTTCCACTGGCAGGGAAATATATAAAGACACTCTGCAGACAAAACAAAATGTAGTGCTTAAATTACGCTGCCCTTAATATAGGCAAGGGGTTATACACACGCTCAAACACGTTTATCCAAAATTATCAGTACATACGATACCTGTAATATACTGACAAGTTATTTAAGGAAGGTAATCAAATAATTTTTTGTATGTAGTGATATATCTTTATGTAGTCTTAATTATGTTTGCCGCTTGTGGTTCGTGTGAGCGAACTGGATGAATTCCATTACAGTTGCGAGACAAACACCACGCTTGCCAAGTCTCGGTAATATAACACATAATAACGGCAGCTGTCAGTTCTGTCACACCTGTTCAGGTCAACAAGAGCGTTTATCTACACAAACAGAATAAAACAGCAACTTTTGGGAAGATGAGGAAAGAGACAGAGCTGTAAAAACTTTTCCATGTCACACAAGGTCTTTTTGTGGGAAGAGTGCAAACAGAAAAACATTGAGAACAAGATAAAAAAGTAATGAAATGAAAAACTTAGATAATTGTACTGCATTAAAACGTGTGCATTTTTTATAAATGTAAATCTGTAATAAACCAGGGAATCGAAAGGTAATCGGAAACTACAGCTAGGAAATTATTCTTGGAATCGATTCTTTCGTTCCGGAATCGAAATTCCTAAATTTTAGGAGTCAGAAAATAGACAAATGTCTATGATTCTTGCAATGTGACTTGTTCTGCTATAAAGATGGTGGGCTTTCAAGACAGATGTGTCAATTTAAAGGTCCAGTGTGTAATTTTTGGGATGATCTATTCATAGAAATTCAATATAATATACATAGCCATGCCTTCATAGGTGTATAAGAAAAAAAAATGGAGTTTGTATAAAACAAACACATGTGTACCTGGATTATAGTGGAAGATGATGTTGAGGAGGTCTTGATCCCCCCACGTGATGTGGTTCTTGTATTTCTGATAGAGAGGGTGAAGCAAATTTTCCCATGACAGGCCGCTGGCAATCATGGTGTTCTGTAAAATCAATAGTGGCAGGTTATTTTCCTCAACACTGAGCCTGGAAGCCACTCTTCAGACAGCTGTTGATATGGAAATTGAGCTTTCTGTCACAAGCAAAAATTTCCTCCTCTCCAGAAAATCTTATTAATGTGCCTGGATTAGAAATTACAGTTCTGAGATGAGTAAAAGAAATATGCTAATCCAGACCGCTGTCAGCCACTCTTGCTGTGGACGGAGATTTGTCCGCTTCTATTGCTCCCGGCTAAAAACAGCCTGAGGTAAAAGGGTTGAAATGTGAAAAAAGACTCCCAAGAGAAATAAATTGTTAAGGAAAACACGACTAGTAATAAGCGATTACAAAATGATACTTAAAAAAAACACAACTAAAATATTTTATATGAAGTGTTTTCCTTTTTCTGGTTTAGCATTTTCTAGTCACATAAGCTTCTGTTTTTGTCCACAGATCCAGCTTCTCATAGATACATGCGAAAATTGGCCCGCCCCTCAATACTATTGTGTATCGGCGATCCACAGGATAGTGATAGAACGATCTGACTATAGAGAACATCGCCCAATACTACCGAATTTTTGCATTTCTTCTATTTATTTGACCAATATTTTAACGCATAAACTGAATGGTCAAAATGTGTTTTTTATATATTGTCTTGGTTTGCAGGCAATTCTGACTGACAACACATCTCTCCTCCAAACTCAGCTCACAAAAGCTGTGCATTTTAGATTAAACTAAACTTACCCTGAAGAGTGTGCTGCGAATCCGTGTGAGGTTCATTAGCATGACCCCTGAATTGACCCCTGTCACTCCGTAGAAGGGATGTCTTGCAAAGCGACTGTACCAGCCGATTTTGGGGATCTCATGCTCAGGCGCCATTGCAGCTAGTTGAGTGTTGTTAAAATCCTTCAGAAACTTCCAGATGTCATCCATAGGACGGAGGAAGAGAACGTCAGTATCCACGTACAACAGGGAGTCTACGTCCTTCAGTATAACCTGATATCAAGGGAAAAGTTGCGTTAGTCATAACAGACACCTTGGGTGAGACAGAAATATACTGAAGGGGTGTACATGAAGAGTTTGGTTCCAAAAAAACAACAACAGGTTTTATTATGTTATGTTTTTATAGTGTTTTCTTGTGTTAGTTAGCTGTATTTTTATTATTATTATTATTATTATGGCTTAAATTAAAATGAACCAACTGCAGATTGATATGAATTGAAATGTACAATAAACATTTGAATTTTACTGAAAAGAAAGGAAGAAAAACAAAGAAAAAGAATAAAAAGAATATGCAATAGGGGCTCACAGGAAGAAATAGCCGCTGGGCGGCACATGGCTTGAAGAGTTTTTTCCATTCCTCCGCGTTCCCCACGGAGAACGTGATTGGATATATGCTGTACTGAAACTTTGAGGACGCCGTCTGAGGCCACTGGCTGAACTGTGAGAGGAAATTGAATGCATCAGTCAACGTCAAGACTGTCACGGTTTGCTAAACAGCAAATTACCCATTCGCTTCAAAATACGTATTTATCTCTTGCCTACAGGTGTCAGCTGTGAGAACTTAAGCATGAAGAAACCTGTCCTTGTCTTTAAAATTAGCCTGAAATATTTTGCAATATTGGTCGAGGCATTATTCCCTTGGTTATATCCAATCCAATGGAGTTTGCAAGGAGGATTTAGAAACATGTCTCAAATCACAAGTAAAGACACTGTGTTATACTTGAAAGTCAGTGGCTGACAGATTAAATTGGGGTCATAATAATTTAGCATTTCCAGCTGGTACCTAAACAAATTGTGTTGCAAGAAGTAAAATTATCTCGAGAAATAATTTGAATAACAAACATGACATTTCTTATACAATATTCTTCAATGTTTCCTGATGCATAGCTATTTACATAGTGCAGGCCTAAAGGCAAAATAATTTTTAAACATATAATAGTTTCAAACATTATAGACAGGTTTGTAGGGAAAAATCTAAGTGCAAGGCTGCAAACTGTAATATAGACGGTTTCATCGGACGTGCACGCCTGGACTTCAGTTAACTTCCAGTCTGTGTTTGTTTGTCGGTCTAGCTAGTGTATATATTTTAAAATTAACCGGAAATATATATCACGTGATTTATGCACAATTATGAAGTACGGTAAAAAAGGACATGTTTTCCTCAAACCTCTTCAGGTATTTTCATGATAATAAAGTACATTTATAATGATCATGTATGACGGGTGTTGCTTTTTTAAATGCACGTTATAAGCGACTCGCACTGCTTTTAGATAGAGCAGCATCTCCTACGAGACAAGCTAGGAAACAAAAAAATAATCGAAACCTTGCATTATCGCAGCCAGCTAGGTTTCAGCAGGAATTAGTGGTAACCGTGGTTAACCTGGGCACATGTCAATATATTTATTTATTTACATACATATAACTATAGATTAAGACTCTTGCGATAGTGCGAGAAGTTGAGGTGTGTTTTTTTGTTCACAGCATTGCAGTGATGGATGTAATAAACGGTGGATAAACGCTAGATTTGGAGATCGTTTGGAAATGATAGATGGCGCGGTCCCAATTTCTAAAAGATG